>NW_027492203.1:0-76302 GCF_021521415.1 Bidens hawaiensis
GAGAGAGACCACTCATCCCTACTACGCGGGTGACTGATCAGAGAGTCTTTTCAACTCAAGGATCCAGGATCCTCAACAAAACAAGGCAGATGTGTCAGCAGTTAATTTCATCTCGGTAGGTTCAGACATATGCGGAACTTCTTTCTCCGCAGCAAAAAGATTCGCCAAGGAGATCAAGATGGATAACGGAGATCATCCAATAGTCTCAACTACATTAACAACAGACAAGAGAATCTTCTTCGATGAGGAAGACAAGCTGAACATCCAGGATCCTCATCATGACGGTTTGATTATTACTTTATTTATCTCTAACCATTATGTATGCAGGATCCTAGTAGACGGGGGCAGCTCGGTCAACATTATCCAGCATGACGTCCTCAAAAGATGAACATCCCGGATTCAGAAATCATTCCTAGAACATCGGTGCTAGTCGGTTTCATTGGTGAAACCAGAAGACATTGGGGGACATCAACCTCCCAATTTATATCGAAGGGTTAAATTCATACCAAAAATTTTATGTTATAGATAACCTCTCCTGTTGCAATGTTATTTTAGGTAGGCCTTGGCTCCACGGAATGAAGGCCGTAGCTTCAACTTATCACCAATGCATCAAGCTACCAACTCCTTGGGGAGTTGTAAAGATAGTAGGTGACCAAGCAGAGGCTAAGAACTACTATTCATCATCAATGAAGCCAGCAGCCAAGCAAACTATAGCATAGCAGCTACAGCAACATCCTAGGAATGGGCTGGAAGCTCGGGAGAAAGACCTCAAAGAAGTATCATTGGACCCCGAAGATCTAGAGATAAAAGTGCTCCTAGGATCCAGTATCCCAGCAAAATCGAGGAGGTTATAATATCCATCGTAGGGCGAAGAAGATCTACTTTTGCCTTCAAGCACTCAGACATGACAGGTATTTCAAAAGAGGTAATCACTCACAAGCTCGGCCTTGATTTATCTGTTAAACCCGTCCATCAGAAGCGAAGAAAATTCGCTCATGAGTGGAACAAGATCATACAAGAAGAAGTTGAAAAAATTCTCAAGGCCGGTATGATCAGAGAGGTTCAATATCCTCGATGGCTAGCTAATGTGGTCGTTGTTTCAAAAAAGAATGGAAAGTGGAGGGTGTGTGTCGATTTCACGGATTTAAACAAGGCATGCCCCAAGGATCCTTTCCCATTACCACATATAGATGCCATCGTGTATGCAACGGCTGGACATGAAATACTCGCCTTTATGGATGCTTCCTCTGGATTCCAACAAATTCAGATGGAACCATCTGATCAAGAGGACACAGCGTTCATGACTCCAACCGGCATATATTGTTATACTGCTATGCCGTTCGGACTAAGAAATGCAGGAGCAACGTACCAAAGACTAGTCAACATGATGTTCAAGGACCAATTAGGCAAGACTATGGAGGTATACATAGATGATATGGTGGTAAAGTCGAAGAAGACAGAGGATCACCTCAGAGACCTTGAGGAAGCATTCAATATCCTTGACCATTATAACATGAAACTAAATCCGTCCAAATGCCACTTCGGTGTTAAGGCTGGAAAGTTTCTAGGATATATGGTCACAAAGAGAGGAATTGAAGCAAGCCCGGAGCAGATCGAAGCTATTGTCAATCTCAAATCTCCTGCAAATGCTAAAGACGTCCAGAGACTCACCGGAAGAATAGCAGCCTTGAATAGGTTCATCTCAAGATCCTCTAAGAAGTGCAAAGACTTCTATGATATCCTTAGAAAGAACAAGAAGTTTGAGTGGACTAAAAAACATGAAGATGCGCTTACAGCCCTGAAGGATTACTTATCCTCGGCTCCAGCTCTGATGAAGCCTGTGGATGGAGAATCCTTGTATCTATATCTTGTTGTGTCAGGAAATGCAGTAAGTGCGGTCTTGGTAAAAGATCATGAAGGTGAACAACATCCTGTATACAATGTAAGTAAAAGTCTTTTAGATGCGGAGTTCAGGTATTCTCATTTAGAAAAGCTAATTCTTGCACTTATTATGGCTTCTACTAAACTGAGACATTATTTTGAAACTCACCCTATTATCTTTAGAACTAACTATGTTGTAAAGAATGTTCTTAGAAAACCAGAGTTATCAGGTAGAATGGCTAAGTGAGCTGTAAAGTTAAGTGCATATGATATCCAATACGAGCCAAGAACAACAATCAAGTCTCAAGCACTAGCGGACTTTGTGGCTGATTTCACTAGTGATCTACAAAAAGAAGCTGACTTGGAAGTCCAACAACTGGAAAGACCAAGGATCCTTGGATACTCTTTACAGATGGAGCATCCAACGTAAGAGGAACATGATTAGAGATCCTACTAAAATCGCCACAGGGGACATATTACCCCAGTCCATAGCTTGTGAGTTCCAGGCAACGAACAACGAAGTACAATACGAAGCTCTAATCGCAGGTTTGCAATTAGCCAAAAGCATGAGGATCAGGTATCTTCAAGTTTATGTAGACTCTTTATTGATAACTAACCACTTTAACGGCTCGTATGCTGTTAAGGTGAGAAACTAATGAAATATTTAGATGTTGTGAAGGAATTGTCGAAATCCTTCGAAATATTTAGTATTACACAGGTACCAAGAGAAGAAAATGCTGGGCAGATGCCTTAGCAAACTTAGCCTCATCTTTGAAGATTCATGAGGATTTGAAAATCCCGATAATCCACATTCTTGCGCTAGCAATAGGAGAACAGGAAATTGGGGAAATAACAAAAGATAAAGAAATCGTGCTCTAGGATCCTTTATCCTCAAATAATAAAGGATCATGGATCCATCCTATCAATAACTATATTCAGACTGGTGAAATTCCAGCCGCAGAAAACCCCAAGTCCTTCAAACTCAAGGTATCCCAATATATTTTATTAGATAATACGGTGTATAGAAAATCTCTTGCAGGTCCATATATGAGATGCATCGAGGATCCTGAGATCCAAGAAGTACTTAAGGACTTTCACGAAGGAGATTTCGGCAATTACACAGGTGGAAGAGCGTTATTTTCCAGGATACTCAAAACTGGATACTTCTGTCCAACAATGAAGAAAGATGCAGTGGAGTATTCAAAGAAGTGTGATGCTTGCCAAAGACACGCGAACATCCTTCATCAGCCAGCGGAGCCTCTATATCCTATATCCTCCTAATAGCCTTTTATGAAATGGGGTATGGATATTGTAGGCAAACTGCTAAAAGCACCAGGTGGAAAAGTCTTTATGCTTGCTATGACTGACTACTTTTCTAAATGGATTGAGGCAGAAGCATTTGTACAAGTCCGAGAAAGGGAAGTAATATCTTTTATTAAACGAAATATTATAACTAGATTTGGTATTCCCGCTAAAATTGTTTGTGACAATGGTTCCCAGTTTATCGGGAAAAGAACCACTAACTTTTGTGACAGTTGGGGAATCAAAATGATTACTTCAACTCCGGTACATCCTCAAGCCAATGGCCAAGCGGAGTCTAGCAACAAGATCATCATCAACAATCTGAAGAAAAATCTAGGGTCCAAGAAGGGAAAATGGGCTGAAGAACTTCCTTATGTTCTTTGGGCAGATAGAACCACACCCAAAAATGCAACAGGCCAGACACCCTTCTCTTTGGTGTTTGGATCAGAAGCAGTAATTCCTGCAGAAATGGTGGTTCCTACTGCGAGAACCAACATCCGTGATCCTGAAGTCAATAAAGAAGTCCTTTTTGAAGACTTGGATACTATAGAAGAACTCAGAGATCTAGCAAAAATCAAAATGGCAGCTTATCAACAAAGGGTAGCTGGAGCATATAACAAAAATATCATAATCAGAAGATTTCAAGAGGGAGATCTAGTATTGAGGAAAACCTTCCAAAACACAACAAATCCGGCTGATGAGAAATTAGCACCCAAATGGAAGGACCTTACCAAATTGAGTCTGAAGCAGGAAAAGGGGCATATCATTTGCTCTCAATGGAAGGCAACAGGTTACCAAGAGCTTGGAAGGCCATTCACCTCAAGAAATATTTTTTCTGATCAGTATCCACTATCCTGAGAGAATATATTATCCAGAAAAAGGATCTAGGATCCTTAAAGGGGTAACATCTTTCTGATCTATTATTCTTTTTGAATTATTATTATTAATTAAAGGATAATATATTCTTAACACTTTATCTTTTCCAAGTTTTGAGTAACCATGCAGGATTGTAGTGATGTTAGGTAATACGTGTACGCGGCTGACCCGAAAGGAGTCGGATAGGGCTAAAGAAATCAATACAATACAACGGCTCGGGTCTTAAGAACTTAACGGTATTTCTAATTGATTTCTAAAACGAATAAAACATGCAGCGAAATATACGAGAAGTAAACTGAACAGAAATAAACAACCTGTTAGGGCCCAAATTTTATAGTCAAATCTGTGGTCAGCTCAGGATCTTAAATATGCTCGGGATCCCGAATATGTTCAGGATTCTCAGATAAGTTTAGTATCCTGAGTATTAATGCTAATAAATAGATATTTCTCTCTTGGTGTTGATTTAAAATTGCAGATATTAATTGTCGATTTAATCCATGCGAAATACACGGTTGGTGGTTGCATAAAATGTGTGGAATGAGTTATAACCGTTGGGATTAAAGACCAAGTAATGATTAATGGTCAAATATTGATTATTATGCTAAAATCTCGCACTTATAGTTAATATTAGCATGTGTGAACCACATTTGATGAGTAACTCCTTAAAGAATCAGTCAAAGACGCGAGGAGTAACGGCTAAGAGACATAACTTCGCATTTAAAGCCATTAAACTATGTGATCAAAGCATTAAAGACAAGGGCGGATTTCCCGGGATAACAGTTGTAATCTTTTATTATATAAATGAGCTGATAATCTCATTAGGACACACAATTCACTTGTTTAGCTGCTAGTACTCACTGTATCACTTAGCTCACGATCACTTATCAGCTCCAACCTTTGTAATCACCGATTTTGTTATTAATAATATTGACGGTGATAGTTTTCACCGTCCGGGGTTTTTTGTGTCGGAGATCATAATAATCAAGCGTTAATTCGTCCAAAAGTTAAGCTCATAATCCTTAACCGAAGCCATTCGACTAAGGATTAAGTTGTAAACTCTTGACCGAAATGAAGATTATCATAATCAAGGGTTTTTTCCCTCGTAATCATATCTTTGTGTCCGATATCACCATCATTAAGAACTTCACCTCACGCACTAATTTGATCAAAAGTTGCTTTGTCAATTTTTGACCGAAACAATTGGCGCCCATCGTGGGGCAAACGGTGCTTTGATCATTATTCACTCTCAAACTAAACCCTACTCTCAATATCAACAACATGTCTTCACAAGCCAAGATTGTTTCATCTTCTGCCGCAGCCTCAGAATCCTCAGCGAGGCCACCTATGCCTCCTCCTGTTGGTGGTGTCCCGAAGAAGCCTGATAACGTCCAAAAGAAGACTGCTACTCCTGTGTTCTCGGGATCCAAACCATCTTCCCAGGATCCCATCATGGTGTCCAACAACAACCTTCTGTCTCTGTACAGGTGGCTACAGGAACAGATGGATCGCCAGAACAAGACCAACCAGATGCTCGTGAGGGAACTGGAGGATTTCAAGAAAGCCAAGAAGCCGACGGAAGAATTCACACCACTAATCCCGAGATCTCTGATTTCACTCCTCCAGGATTCTCAGGATTGGTGCATCCAGAGCCAACCACGGCGTACAACTCTGGACCCCCATCTTTCCAGCATTTGGGGTCTGCGGAATTGCACTTATCCGGATCTCAAGGGTACCCGTATTCATCATCTGTTGGGCCTTTTCAACATGCCGGATCTTTAGGATTGTCACAGCTGGGAGGACCCTCAGGATTGTTCCAACAGTCTGGATCCTCAGGATTATTCCAACAATCTGGATCCTCAGGATTGTTCCAACAGTCTGGATCCTCAGGATTGTTCCAACAATCTGGATCCTCAGGATTGTTCCAGTAGTCTGGATCCTCAGGATTGTTCCATCAGGCTGGTCCTTATCAGCAGACGGTATCTTCGGGATTAGCTCAAGCTCAACAGCCCTCAGGATCCTCTGACGTGCACCAGGGAGACTTTATCCCGATGCAGGCTAACACTCCAACTGCTCCGTTTACCATCCCTGGAAATACTATGTTTGGGAATACGAGCTACATCACCCAGACCGCTCCTCAGAATGTTAATCAGGGTAACTCTTTCAATACGATTCCATTTATGCTAATCAAGGATGCAGGCATAAGTCCAGGCTTAACCCGAGAATTGCAGAAACTTAAGGACATGATATCGAATGTCCCCGGCATAATCCGTCCCATAGCCGAAGTTCCCACGGATAGTCACAGGATATCCCGGTTTGTGCCATCAATTAGCGACGTACAGATCCCAAAACGGTTTCAAACCCAAACATGAAACTATATGATTGCTCAACGGATCCTGAGGAACACGTCGCACAATACAGAGAACATATGGAGATCAATCCAATCCCTATGGAAATCAAGGAAGCATGTCTTTGCAAAGGGTTTGGGTCTACCTTAACCGGAGCAGCCATGAAATGGCTACTGAGTATTCCTCCTAACACTATCAATTCTTTTTCTCATTTAGTTAACCTTTTTAATAACCAGTTTTCTTGCAGTAGAACTTTTGAGAAAATGATAGGTGATCTTTATAGGGTTACCCGGAATCCTGGGGAATCCTTGAGAGATTTTATTACCAGGTTTAGTATGGAGTCGCTGGAAATCCCGAATCTAAACCCAGCTTCAGTAGTGGAAGCTCTCAAGTTGGGGTTAGAAAAAGGTTCATCTTTCTATGATGATCTTGTTATGACTCCATGCAGGTCATTAGACGAAGCAAGAAGTAGAGCTCTGAGGTTTATCAGGCTAGAAGATGACAAGAAAAACTCTAAGGTCGATATCTCGAAGTATGTCCAGACGAACAGGAAATCCGAATCCCCGGGAAGTTCATATCGAGCAAAGCCTTACTACAAGCCTGATAACCCCAGGATTAATGCAGTAGATGAGGAAAATGATGAAGAATATCCTAAGATCTCTAAATATTGTTTTTCTGTTGATATTGGTGGATTAATGTGTGCCATGCAGGATTTAGGTGAGAAAGCCATGTGGCCAAGGAAAACGGAGAGACCAGGAGCCTGGAAAGACAAATCAAAATGGTGTGCCTTCCACGAAAACTTTGGGCACTTGACTGATGATTGCATTGCACTTAGAATGGAGATCAGCTATCTTCTCAGCAAGGGCCACCTGAAAGAGCTACTTGGCAAGAAGAAGGGAAGAGAGCAAGATCCCGAAAAAATTCCTGAAAAGCCGACTCTTCCACCAACAGATGCAAGAACAATCATGTTCATATCCGGAGGATCCGACATCTGTGGAACATCTTATTCTGCTGCAAAGAGAAATGATGACCAAAGAAAGTTAGAAGTGGCTGACAGGCCAACAAAGACATCTATTCTCACTAAAGAGAGGATTATATCCTTCGATGAAAGTGATAGAGTCGATGTTCAGGATCCTCATCATGATAGTTTGGCAATAACTTTATATGTGGCTAACCATTATGTTCGCAAGATCCTCATAGATGGCGGAAGCTATGTCAACATTATTCAATTAGACGTCCTGAAAAAGATGAATATTCCTGAGGATGAGATCGTTCCCAGTTCCTCAGTATTGGTTGGATTCAATGGAGAAACTAAGAACACTATTGGGGAGATTAAGCTCCCAATATATGTCGAACGGGTAAATAAAATGCAAAAATTTTGTGTTATTGACTGTTTATCTTGTTGCAATATTATATTAGGCAGGCCCTGGATACATGATATAAAAGCAGTTCCCTCCACTTATCACCAATGTGTAAAGCTCCCAAGTCCGTGGCGGGTTATCAAAATCATCAGTGACCAACAAGACGCGAAGAATTGCTACACCTCTTCCATGAAGTGTACTGCCAAACCTCAGCAGGCGTAGCAATTACAGAAGCCAGCACGAGGCGTAATGGAGGCCAGGGAAAAAGAAATTAAAGAAGTACCTCTTTATCCCGAGGATCCTGAAGTCAAAGTGCTGATAGGAACTAGCATTCCTGAGGATATTGAGTCAAAATTGCTCAATTTCCTTAAATCGAGGCTGTCAACATTTGCATGGAAACATGAAGATATGACAGGTATTTCCAAAGATATTATAACACATAAACTAGGAATTGATAATTCTTTCAGGCCAATCCATCAAAAAAAAAAGAAAATTTGCACCTGAAAGAAACATAATTATTCAAGAAGAAGTAGAAAGACTCTTGAAGGCAAAAATGATTAGGGAAGTTCAATATCCCCGATGGTTAGCAAATGTGGTGGTTGTACAGAAAAAGAATGGCAAATGGAGAGTTTGTGTAGATTTCACAGACTTGAATAAAGCTTGTCCTAAAGATCCATTCCCTCTACCACACATCGATTCAATGGTGGATGCTACAACCGGCCACGAAATGCTGACATTTATGGACGCATCCTCGGGATTTCAGAAAATCCAGATGGAGCCCTCAGATCAAGAAGATACGGCCTTCATGACTCCCACAGGTATTTATTGTTATATTGTTATGCCCTTTGGACTTAGAAATGCAGGTGCAACCTATCAGAGATTAGTTAACATGATGTTCAAAGAGCAACTGGGGGACACAATGGAGGTCTATATTGATGATATGGTGGTGAAGTCCAATAAAGTTGAAGATCACCTTTAAGACCTCAAGACAGCATTTGATATCCTCGACAAATACAACATGAAGCTGAATCCTTCGAAATGCCATTTCGGAGTGAAGGCTGGTAAATTCTTAGGATATATGGTCACCAAAAGGGGGATAGAGGCGATTCCAGAGCAGATACAAGCTATCCTGAATTTGAAATCCCCATAATCGGTTAAGGATGTTCAAAGGCTAACCGACAGGATAGCGGCGCTCAACAGATTCATATCCAAATCCTCAGAAAAATGCAAAAAATTTTATGATATCCTGAAGAAAAACAAGAGGTTCGAATGGACCAGTAAGCATGAGGAAGCTTTAGCATCCTTAAAAGTTTATCTTTCTTCTGTTCCTCTACTAGTAAAACCCGAGGAAGGTGAATCTCTATCTCTATATCTTGTTGTATCAAATAATGCTATAAGTGCAGTTTTGGCTAAGGATCTCGAAGGTCAACAACATCCAATATATTATGTAAGTAAAAGTCTTTTGGATGCTGAAACCAGGTATTCTTATCTTGAGAAATTAATTTTAGCACTTATTATGGCATCTACTAACTTACACATTATTTTGAAACTCACCCTATATGTGTTAAAACTAACTATCATATCAAGTCTGTTTTGAGAAAACCAGAAATGT
Organism: Bidens hawaiensis; assembly: GCF_021521415.1. Classification (NCBI taxonomy): domain Eukaryota; kingdom Viridiplantae; phylum Streptophyta; class Magnoliopsida; order Asterales; family Asteraceae; genus Bidens; species Bidens hawaiensis. Next base: position 9,378 of record NW_027492203.1, read on the forward strand.
CAGGTAGAATGACAAAATGGGCAATAAAGCTAAGTGCATATGATATAACATATGAACCTAGGACTGCTATCAAATCCCAGGCATTAGAAGACTTTGTGGCTGATTTCACCAGTGAACTTAAAGAAAAGGCAGACTTGGAAGTCCAACAACTTGAAGAAACCAAAGATAAGTGGACTCTATACACTGATGGTGCTTCAAATGTTAGAGGAACAGGTCTCGGGATTCTGCTAAAATCGCCACAAGGGGACATTATACCTTAATCCATATCCTGCGAATTTCAAGCCACAAATAATGAGGCAGAATATGAAGCTTTGATAGCAAGATTACAACTAGCAATCGACATGAAAATCAGGTTTATTCAAGTACATGTTGATTCATTGTTATTAACTAATCATTTTAATGGTTCATATACTGTTAGAGGAGAAAGACTAATGAGATATCTCGAGCTAGTAAAAAAACTAGCAAAGTGTTTCGAAATGTTTGATATTTCGCCGGGTACCTAGGGAAGAGAATGTTGAAGCAGGCGCCCTAGCATATTTAGCTTCATCCTTCAGGATACCAGAAGGTGTCAAGATCCCTATCATACATATCCTGAGCCCAGTAATAGAAGAACAAGCTGTCAATGAGATATTAGAAGATGGTAGAGATATGGGAGTCACAAATCTTGAGGATAATGAAATTTCTTGGATTATCCCAATCAAGGAATATATTCAGGATGGAATTATCCCCAAGGATCAAAACCCAAGAGCTTTTCGCACAAAGGTAATCCCATATACTATAATGAATGATATATTATATAGAAAATCTCTTGCAGGACCATATCTTAGGTGCTTGGAGAAGGCAGAAGCTCAAGAAGTTCTTCAGGATATCCATGATGGAGATTGTGGAAACCACACTTGGGGTAGAGCACTATTCTCCAAGATCCTGAGGACGGGATATTTCTGGCCAACGATGAAGAGGGATGCTATGAATTATTCTCAGAAATGTGATGCATGGCAGAGACATAACAACATTTTGCACCAGCCAGCAGAACCATTATATCCTATTATATCCCCTTGGCCTTTCATGAAGTGGGGAATGAATATCGTGGGGAAACTACCAAGAGCTCCAGGAGGAAAAGTCTTTATGTTGGCTATGAAAGATTATTTCTCGAAGTGGATCGAAGCAGAAGCCTTTGTTCAAGTCAGAGAAAAAGAAGTTATCTCATTCATCAAGCGCAATATCCTGACCAGATTTGGGATTCCGACAGAGATAGTATGTGACAATGGCTCGCAATTCATCGGCAAGAGAACAACTAACTTCTGTGCCAGTTGGGGAATCAAGATGATCACATCAACACCTGTCCATCCTCAAGCTAATGGACAGGCCGAATCAAGCAACAAAATCATCATCAATAACCTGAAGAAGAAGTTGGGCTCTAAGAAGGGGAAGTGGGCCGAGGAACTACCTTTCGTTCTTTGGGCAGATAGAACCACTTCGAAGAATGCTACTGGTCAGACTCCTTTCTCATTAGTGTTTGGAGCTGAAGCAGTTATCCCCACAGAGATGGTTATCCCGACGGCCATAGTCACTCATCAAAATCCCGAAGATAACACTCGAAGTCTACTTGAAGATCTAGATGCGGTAGAAGAACTCCGGGATTTGGCAAAGATCAGAATGGCTTCTTATCAACAGAAGATAGCAAAGTCCTACAACAAGAATATCAGAGTTCGAAGGTTTCAAGAAGGGGATTTGGTTCTCCGAAAAGCTTTTCAAAATACTACCAATCCTACGGATCGATTCAGAAGCAGGATAGGGGGCATACAAATTGTCTACTTTGGATGGTGACTTACTACCAAGGGCTTCGAATGCTATACACCTCAAAAAATATTTTATGTAAGACTTCTATCCCAAGGATAACTGTTATACTAAACAGTCAAGGTATGTACTCGAACTTATATTCATTTTTGATATTATTATTCTTTAAACAAGGAACTGACTTTTGCATCGGAGGGGTGTTAGCAAGGCTAACACCCACCCCTCACTTAGAGTTAACTGTTTTGTAGATATGAGGAAATGAAGTTAACTTGGGCCTTCGTCACCAGTTTCTAAGGGCTTTGTCTCCAGCTTATTCCTAAGGTATAAGGGGTTTTCACCTCTTCTAAGGTTTAAGGGATCTTTATCTCTTCTTAAGATCGCCCGTAAAGCACATTTATTCAGCCTTAGTTTGAGAGGCGGGGCCAGCACATGAAATATAGTGACTTGTTACCTCGTTATCCTCGGCTATTGGTTTGGATCTTGAGGTTTAAGGGATCTTCATCTCTTCTTAAGACGCCTGTAGCGCATGATTTATTCGGCCTTAGTTTGAGAGGCGGGGCCAGCACATGAAATATAGTGACTTGTTACCTCGTTATCCTCGGCTATTGGTTTGAATCACAAGTTTATGGTAGACGTACCATAATCTAAGGTTAAAGAGATTTACATCTCTTCTAAAGGGCCTCGTCGCCAGTTCATTCTTAAGGTTTAAGAGATTTACATCTCTTCTAAAAGGCCTTGTCGCAAGTTCGTTTCTAATGGTTTAAGAGATTTTTCATCTCTTCTAAAGGGCCTTGTCGCCAGAATTTCTAAAAATATTTTCAGGATAATGCTAATATTACAATTCTATTGCTATATTCCCAGGATTATAAGAATATTCTAAACAATGGTCTTATTGCAAGGATAAGACGGTCTAGACAATTTCCAGGTTAATTGATACACGGTTCTGGTTTGATTTACTATTTGCAAGTATTTTATCTTTCATATTATTTAAAGTTTATGACTTGATATTGGTTTATTCGTAAAACTTAAGCTATTACTAAATTTTTTTTTCATTTCTAACAAACTTAAATTTTTCTCTTATAACGGGAATAGGGATTTCGAAAGACTGATCTATTCTCGTAATAATGTCAACTTTAGTCGGTGTTTCATAAAATTTTAGTGTTACATGGAAAACAGATTATCATTAGAAAATTTAACAGCTGAAATTGGTAAAAACAGCTGTCAAATTTTGGGGACAATTGTTAGGGCCCAAATTTTATAGTCAAATCTATGGTCAGCTCAGGATCTTAAATATGCTCGGGATCCCGAATATGTTCAGGATTCTCAGATAAGTTTAGTATCCTGAGTATTAATGCTAATAAATAGATATTTCTCTCTTGGTGTTGATTTATAATTGCAGATATTAATTGTCGATTTAATCCATGCGAAATACATGGTTGGTGATTACATAAATGTGTGGAATGAGTTATAACCGCTGGGATTAAAGACCAAGTAATGATTAATGGTCAAATATTGATTATTATGCTGAAATCTCGCACTTACAGTTAATATTAGCATGTGTGAACCACATTTGATGAGTAACTCCTTAAAGAATCAGTCAAAGACGTGAGGAGTAACGGCTAAGAGACATAACTTCGCATTTAAAGCCATTAAACTACGTGATCAAAGCATTAAATACAAGGGCGAGTTGTAATCTTTTATTATATAAATGAGCTGATAATATCATTAGGACACACAATTCACTTGTTTAGCTGCTAGTACTCACTGTATCACTTAGCTCACGATCACTTATCAGCTCCAACCTTTGTAATCACCGATTTTGTTATTAATAATATTGACGGTGATAGTTTTCACCGTCCGGTAGTTTTTTGTGCCAGAGATCATAATTTTCAAGCGTTAATTCGACCAAAAGTTAAGCTCATAATCCTTAACCGAAGCCATTCGACTAAGGATTAAGTTGTAAACTCTTGACCGAAACGAAGATTATCATAATCAAGGGTTTTTTCCCTCGTAATCATATCGTTGTGTCCGATATCACCATCATTAAGCACTTCACCTCACGCACTAATTTGATCAAAAGTTGCTTTGTCAATTTTTGACCGAAACACAACCCAAAACTAAACCGAAATCAGAACCTGAAACAAGCTGGTCGGCGACAATATTCCTTAGCAACGGCCTGCTTCTGTTTTGAAATGAGATAGGCAATGGCTGAGTATGACTTTTAATTAATGATTGCAATAATAATATAATATGATGGTGATGTCTTCACCAACACGTGCACAGACACAATTGTAAAACAAGTATTGCAATATATTAATAATTCATGGTGGCGGCAGTGGGTTTATCACAATCACACAAATCAGTTTCAAACAATAATAATAATATTATAATGCAGTAAAGTAAAGATGAACACGGGATTTACGTGGTTCGGTCACGGTGTGCAACCTACGTCCACGGGCAACAAACAGGGTCTCTTCTTTTATTGAGGTGCTCACGAAATTACAAGATACAACATTGTTTATATAGGGAGACTAACTAGGGTTTATTTCTTTCTCCACAAGTTACAAGAATAATATAAAACGGGCCACTAAAGTTGAGTGGATGGCCAACCCATTCAACCCTTCTAGTCTTCAACTGCCCAACCCAAGACGGGTCGGGGCTACACCCTTATTAAACCCAACAATCTCCCACTTGGAACCTCGGAACGTCTTCACTTTCTCCACCTGTAAACATACCAGTACATGTAATCTTTCGTCTTCAATATATACCATGTCTTCTACCTGTTCGTCGCCACCTCCTCAACACTATTCCTGGAGACCAACTGAAGCTACACATAGCTTCAGTTTGTCCAAGGTCACAACCTTGGTAAACATATCCGCCGGATTCCTGTCTCCCCTAATGTTGTCCAACCGAATAGTCCCATCACTGACTAAACCTCGAATGAAATGATAACGCATATGAATGTGCTTTGTTTTACCATGATACACAGGATTCTTGGCTAATTTCACAGCACTTTCATTATCGCAGTACAATGGATAATCTGTTTGTTTCCTGCCTAACTCCTCTAAGAAAGTCCTCAACCAAACAAGCTCCTTACTCGCTTCAGTAACTGCCATATACTCAGCTTCTATGGTTGAGAGTGCCACACTCTTTTGCAGTCTAGACTTCCAACATATTGCAGTATCCCCCATAGTGAACACATATCCCGTAGTACTCTTATAAGTCTCTTTACATCCGCCCAAGTCAGCATCTAAAAACCCTTTAAGAATTGCATTATTGCCTTTAAAGCATAAGGCCATCTTTGAAGTTCCCTTTAGGTACCTAAGCAGCCACTTCACTGCTTTCCAATGTGCTTTCCCTGGATTTGACATGAACCTGCTAATAACTCCCACTGTGTGAGCGATATCAGGTCTTGTGCATACCATTGCATACATAAGACTACCCACTGCAGATGCATAAGGAATCGTTGCCATCTCTACCTTTTCTCCATCAGTACTAGGAGACTGATCCTTAGAAAGTTTAATATGACTACCCATAGGTGTACTTCGAGTAGCGGTTTTCTCATCACTCATGTTGAACTTCTCTAAAATCTTCCATATGTATTTCTCCTGAGATAAAGTTAGAGAACTGTCCTTCTTGTTTCTGGTGATGCTCATGCCAAGAATTTGCTTGGCTGGACCTAAATCTTTCATTTCAAATTCTTCAGACACCTGTCGCTTCAACTTATTAATCTCTGACATGTCTGAACCGGCAATCAACATATCATCTACATACAACAGTAGAATGATATAAGAACTAGCAAATTTCTTGAGATAACAGCAGTGGTCCATCTCACATCTTTTGTATCCATTCCTGCCCATAAAATCATCAAACTTGATATACCACTGCCTGGGCGCCTTCTTCAACCCATAAAGACTCTTCTTTAACTTGCACACCATGTTTTCTTTACCAACTATTTGAAACCCCTCTGGTTGTGCCATGTAGATATCCTCTTCAAGGTCACCATGCAGAAAAGCTGTCTTCACATCCAACTGTTCCAAATGTAAGTTTTCTGCAGCCATAATACTAAGCACCAATCTGATTGTAGTCATTTTTTCCATAGGGGAAAATATCTCATTATAATCAATCCCATGATTTTGCTGGAACCCTTTCACTACCAATCGTGCTTTGTATCTCTTTGTATCATCACTTTCATCCTTGATTTTGAATACCCATCGGTTCTGAAGAGCTTTCTTCCCGGCCGGAAGCTTTGTAATAACCCAAGTCTCATTCTTGTTAAGTGAATCCATCTCTTCTCTCATAGCTTTCTCCCACTAAGATGAGTCTTTCAAGCTCATTACTTCAGAGTAACACTGTGGTTCACCATTCTCTGTCAGTAGAAGGTAATTAACACAAGGAGAATATCTCTTAGGAGGTCTAATGGTTCTGGAAGACCTCCTAACCTCTAGCTGAGGTGTAACCATTTCTTGTTCTAGTGGAGACTGTTCAGTATTAGACTCTGAACTCCCACTGTAAGAGAAATCTTCAAATTCATCTGCATTTTCTTCCAAAACCTCTTCTGATATTTCTAAACTCTGACTATCAACCTTCTCACTTGAATCTTCAAACTCTACATGTTCTTTATCAACTTCTTGTGTGATTGATTTTCTATCTTTGTAAAGTCTTGCTTCATTAAAAACCGCATCACGAGCCCGACATACCTTTTTGTCCTCTGGATCCCAAAGCCTATAGCCCATCTTTGAGTCTCCATAGCCTATAAAAGTACACTTCTTCGCCTTAGGGTCAAGCTTGTCCCTCTCCGTATCTTTTATCCCAATGTAAGCATCACAACCGAACACTTTAAGATGTTTGAATTTAACCTCTTTTCCACTCCATACTTCCTCTGGAAGTCTGAATCCAAGAGGAACTGACGGTCCTCTATTTATAAGATATGCAGCAGTGTTGACTGCATCTGCCCAGAAGGTCTTTAGAAGCCCTGCATTTAACCTCATTTCCCTAGCTCTTTCATTCAGTTTCCTATTAATTCTTTCGGCTACTCCATTCTGCTGTGGCGTACCGGGAACGGTATTAATCATCTTTATACCCCTCTCAGCACAGTAATTAACGAATTCCTTGCTGATGTACTCCCCGCCATTGTCAGACTTTAAACACTTCACTTTCAGATTCGTTTCCATCTCCACGGCTGCCCTCCATTTCTTAAAAATCTCAAATACCTCAAACTTGTTTTTGAGAAAATAGACCCATAGCTTCCGTGTAGCGTCATCAATGAAAGTAACGTAGTAGTTGGAGCCTCCTAATGATGATACTGGTTTTGGTCCATACACATCAGTATGAACAAGCTCAAGCTTCTTTGCTTTAAGTGTTTTTCCTGATTTTACGAAGGTGACCCGTTTCTTCTTGCCAAGCACACAAGGTTCACAGAACCCTGTATCAAGTTCCACCTTTTTCAAATCAGGGATTTTCCTTTCTCTGCCAGTATCTTCAAACCTTTCTCACTCATGTGGCCGAGTCGTTGATGCCACAAACATGATGGACTCGGTCCCCTAGCCACTGAATTCACCACTCCTGCTGAGATTTCTGCCATGTACAACGTACCCTTTTTCTTCCCACGAGCAATTACCAAGTTACCCTTTATGACCTTCCGCCCTCCTCCGAAAGTAACACCATAACCTTGATCGTCAAGCTGTCCAATAGAAATCAGCATCTTCCTTAACCTAGGAATTATTCTAACGTCTTTCAGAGTCCATGTAGTTCCGAAAGGAGTCTTTAAGTCGATATCCCCCATCCCGGTAATGTCTAGAGCCTCATCATTCGCCAAACGAACTTTACCAAAGTTTCCTGTTCTGACATTCTTCAAGCTCTTTGTGCTAAACGTAGCATGGAAAGACGCACCGGAGTCCATGATCCAAGACTCAAATATGTTTTCACGTACCATATGGAGGATCCTATGAATTATGGAGGATCCTACGAATTATGGTAAACGTATCATACCTCCGGTTTATAACGTTTTCACATTATTTCACGTTTGGGCTAAATCCCGGTTCGGGCGAGACCCCAGTTAACATCCGTATCTATGAGCTAGTCCCCAGTTTGGGCTTGTCCCCAGTTTATTGGGCTTGTCCCCAGTTTATTTTATGGGCTTGTCCCCAGTTTGTTGGGCTTGTCCCCAGATTACACGGGCTTGTCCCCAGTTGCACGGGCTTGTCCCCAGAATATTTGTTGGGCTTGTCCCCAGTCTAATGGGTTTGATCCAGTTAATAATATGAATTATTTGCAGTGAATTTTCTAAGTTCTTACTGAAGATCAAGAAAATAAGGATCCCGGATCCTAAAGCTACTCTTGTAAGGAACATTAAAATTTTGATACTTCTAGTAACTTAGGTCTATCTAGACCTTCCGGTATGATCTTTGCTAATTGACTTCTGTTTAATATTTGTTGCATTAAATTTGGGTATTTCAGTTTGAAAGGCTATTCGCTTAAAGTTATTTGATTACTGTAAGTTCCCAGCCGGATCTACACGAGATATCTTGTTCTACGTAGGTGCGGAATCCCTACGTAAGACGTTACGAGCGTAGAAGACGATACGAGTTAATACGATCGAACACACGTTACAATAAACAAATACTCGTTATATTGCAACCTTAAACACGTGATATCAATCACTGATTACAGGACTCGTAAACAGGTAAACTAATAAACTGACTGAATAATGAAAACATAAGCCGTAACTTATGTTTATATAATCACGACAACTTCGCCTGGCATGTTCAGGCGAAGTTGTCCCTAACTTCGCTTAGTTCACAAGTTCGCCTGTATCACCGAACTTGTGAGCTAACTTCGCTTACATACAAAAACACAAATCTAACAAACTCGATTACAGACACTTGACACTGAACTACTGACATCATGCACCTACAGACTCCCCCTTGGCAGTAGCTTCATCTCTTTATCTTCAAGCACGTGTCTTGTAATCTTCAACAATCTTGTATCTTCATCTTTTAGCATTCACTCCTTCTCGTACACATACCGAAACAACTCTTTGATATTTCCTCGCTTCGTCTTTCCAAGCAGGAATATAAAAGATTTTCTTCTCATTCAGCACCTGCAGATCAGCTCGAGACAGGTTCACTAGATGCATCGGATCATAGACTCTCAGCAGCTCTTGTTCATCTTCGTCTTCCATCACTGCTTCAGCTGTCTCACAATCTACATACCACCACTTCAACTCTTTGAGCACATCCTTGGGCATTTGTTTCATCGGCACTTCTTTCAAGCACCGGATCGGTTTATACTTCATAATCATCCAAGGCTTGCCATCTGCTCTCAATCCTCTATCTTTGTCTTCGATAAGTTTTCCCTTCTGTGGTTTCAGCAGCTCGAACTTCTTTTCCTTTATACTCTCCTTCCATACTATCTTCCCGATGACTCTAGCCATATTATCATCACTTCGATTTATCAATCCTAATTTGGCTAAGTCTTTCACTTCACATTCTAGCAATGTGTTCAATGATCTCAACATTCTTTTGAAGTACTGAACGCCATCATACCTTTTAATCACGAAGAGCCTCAACTGCTCATCGTATATCCAGCAAATAATCCCCTTTCTCGCTTCAGCATAGCCTCTAATGTTGTAACTCTTTTTGAACATTGTAGGCACCGCTGGTTTCTTCGTTTTGACGAACCACTGAGCATAGCCTTCTTTCCATCTAGGCTGCTCTTCCCATTCTGTCTCATCACTTCCAATCTCTTTACTCATATCAGCCTTATCCACTTTCGGAATTTCATGCTCAATATTCTCTTCTACTATCTTTCCCTCTTCAATCTCATTATCAATCACAATCTCTTCACCAATCTTCTCTATCTCATCAACCGGTAATATATCATCATCACCTATGAACTCATCATCCATCTCCTCAACTTCCACGACCACCACATCATCACCACCAGCTGCACTTGCCGACTCCCCCTGAGTTGTGGAAGTCCCAAGAGCTTGTACAGTTCTTGGCAACTCACCACCTGCACCTTAAAAGCATACAACTACATAAGCAGAAAAAATTTTAAAAATAAAGTACACGGGATCAAATTTCAGTCTCGATAGGGACTACCATGTTTTAGAAAAGATCCGAACAGTAATCATACTAACTACGTGACTGTCACACAGATCCGTGTTCAGCTGTATTATGACATAAAGAAACATGTTGTAAGCAGGTAAATAACTTAGAATGGTTTTCATCGTTTCTGTGATACGGGTTAGGTTCAATTAAGCTCAAAACTTAAGTGGGCAACAACTCAGAGATTATGATGTCTCCTATCTATTCTCAAAGCGTATTTGGCTTTCCCCAAGTCACCCCGAGTTGATCTCGACCCGTAGTGTCTGATTAAATAGTAGGTACTCTTCGATCTTTGGACTCTTCTTCCCGTTCTCTATCTTGCATCTTGATTGAGAAGTCTTATCATTATGAACTCTATGATGTCTCAATAACTCACACTTGTAGGTCCCCCCGGGGCGTCGCCGATCGATACGAGATTCGCACGAGGTCTAGGAGTGCGGAATCCTCCTAGACTCGTTTATTGGTGTAGAAGACGAAGAACACGATTATACACATACAAACACACGAACAAACACACGAATAGGATAAACACATCTTCAGATCTTTTATATAATAACCAAACACATTACATACCGAACATAAAAAGAAACACGGCCGACCCGAGGTGAGCTCTACCTCGGGCCGTCCCACACGACTCTCCCTCTCGGTTTCTCTCTAGCTACTTGAACTGTAACACAAAACTCTAATTTTCTGGATACTCAAACCTAACCAAAACACACACACACACACACACATATATATATATATATATATATATATATATATATATATATATATATATATATATATATATATATATATATAAACAACTTCACGGGCTTGGGCCTGTAGGCGAAGTTGTTCTAACTTCGCCTATGGCGAAGTTGTCCTAACTTCGTACATCGTATCCGCTGATCAGAATTGCATAGCGACGGTCACAAAATGCACCAACAGACTCCCCTTTGACCGTTGCTCTCAATTCTAACAAACACAAAAGATCATCTGTTACAAAACATGCACCAACAGACTCCCTCTTAACTGATGATCTTCTGTTTGCCCTTCAACCAGCCGTGTCTGAAACTGTCTTGTAGCTTCACAAATCTACCAATCACCCAGCGTCTTCCATATCAGATCTCCCCTTCAATGTAAGCTTCTCCGACTATATAGATTGAGGTCTTTGAAATGCATGCATCCCCGTGCCTAATTGATCATCTCAACCAATCACGTGAGTCCATCTGACTTCACAACTCGTGAAGTTGGGCTCCCTCCACAACTTCACCAACACGTCGGCATACGATAAGGTTTAATTTTCAACTACTCAACATCAAGTGATCAATTTCATCACAAAACCACCTTGACAGAATCTAACACACATGACCATTAATTAATCCGAAGCATCTTCAATCACCAGGGATAACGATCAAGAACATAAACACTTTAATTCCCGATTAAATCCAACTTGTTCCAGAATTTTCACTTTAATAAATAAGCATCACGTTTCAGGAGTCCAATTCTCGAACGCCTTGAAAATAACATAAATAATATGCTCTGAACGCAATCCAGTAATGACGAAAACCTTCAGTTCAATTTGACTTTCTTCAGTTGTTCATCCTCGAACAACAACAATTTCATTGCCCACAAACACCCAAATATGTGTCAATATCCAGTTTCAATCAATATCCCATTCACAAACTCAACTCCATATCCAGAGTTGACACGTATTTGTTCACACGTAAGACCAAGAGACAACAAGTTTTACTTTCGTTGACGGAACAACGTCTTCGGTCTCACAATAATCGTGTACACCTGGCCATACAGACGAGAAATCCAAAACACTCTTTTTTTTTTTTTTTTTCTCGTTAACTTCGCCTAAAGTCAACTTCGCCTAAAAGTCAACATCGCCTAAAACTTCGCCTGCCCTTAACTTCGCCTGTCTGATAACTTCGCCTAAACCCTAAAATTTAAGCGACAACTTCGCCTGAACCCTATAACTTCGCCTGCGGCGCTGATCGGCCAGAAACGCATCAGAAACGTGCCAGAAACACCAAAACGCAGATCTCGAACCATAGCATAAGAGCCTAAGGCTCTGATACCACTTGTAGGTTCCCAGCCGGATCTACACGAGATATCTCGTTCTACGTAGGTGCGGAATCCCTACTTAAGACGTTACGAGCGTAGAAGACGATACGAGTTAACACGATCGAACACACGTTACAATAAACAAATACTCGTTATATTGCAACCTTAAACACGTGATATCAATCACTGATTACAGGACTCGTAAACACGTAAACTAATAAACTGACTGAATAATGAAAACATAAGCCGTAACTTATGTTTATATAATCACGACAACTTCGCCTGGCATGTTCAGGCGAAGTTGTCCCTAACTTCGCTTAGTTCACAAGTTCGCCTGTATCACCGAACTTGTGAGCTAACTTCGCTTACATACAAAAACACAAATCTAACAAACTCGATTACAGACACTTGACACTGAACTACTGACATCATGCACCTACAGACTCCCCCTTGGCAGTAGCTTCATCTCTTTATCTTCAAGCACGTGTCTTGTAATCTTCAACAATCTTGTATCTTCATCTTTTAGCATTCACTCCTTCTCGTACACATACCGAAACAACTCTTTGATATTTCCTCGCTTCGTCTTTCCAAGCAGGAATATAAAAGATTTTCTTCTCATTCAGCACCTGCAGATCAGCTCGAGACAGGTTCACTAGATGCATCGGATCATAGACTCTAAGCAGCTCTTGTTCATCTTCGTCTTCCATCACTGCTTCAGCTGTCTCACAATCTACATACCACCACTTCAACTCTTTGAGCACATCCTTGGGCATTTGTTTCATCGGCACTTCTTTCAAGCACCGGATCGGTTTATACTTCATAATCATCCAAGGCTTGCCATCTGCTCTCAATCCTCTATCTTTGTCTTCGATAAGTTTTCCCTTCTGTGGTTTCAGCAGCTCGAACTTCTTTTCCTTTATACTCTCCTTCCATACTATCTTCCCGATGACTCTAGCCATATTATCATCACTTCGATTTATCAATCCTAATCTGGCTAAGTCTTTCACTTCACATTCTGGCAATGTGTTCAACGATCTCAACATTCTTTTGAAGTACTAAACGCCATCATACCTTTTAATCACGAAGAGCCTCAACTGCTCATCGTATATCCAGCAAATAATCCCCTTTCTCGCTTCAGCATAGCCTCTAATGTTGTAACTCTTCTTGAACATTGTAGGGACCGCTGGTTTCTTCGTTTTGACGAACCACTGAGCATAGCCTTCTTTCCATCTAGGCTGCTCTTCCCATTCTGTCTCATCACTTCCAATCTCTTTACTCATATCAGCCTTATCCACTTTCGGAATTTCATGCTCAATATTCTCTTCTACTATCTCTCCCTCTTCAATCTCATTATCAATCACAATCTCTTCACCAATCTTCTCTATCTCATCAACCGGTAATATATCATCATCACCTATGAACTCATCATCCATCTCCTCAACTTCCACGACCACCACATCATCACCACCAGCTGCACTTGTCGACTCCCCCTGAGTTGTGGAAGTCCCAAGAGCTTGTACAGTTCTTGGCAACTCACCACCTGCACCTTAAAAGCATACAACTACATAAGCAGAAAAATTTTTAAAAATAAAGTACACGGGATCAAATTTCAGTCTCGATAGGGACTACCATATTTTAGAAAAGATCCGAACAGGAATCATACTAACTACGTGACTGTCACACAGATCCGTGTTCAGCTGTATTATGACATAAAGAAACAGGTTGTAAGCAGGTAAATAACTTAGAATGGTTTTCATCGTTTCTGTGATACGGGTTAGGTTCAATTAAGCTCAAAACTTAAGTGGGCAAAAACTCAGAGATTATGATGTCTCCTATCTATTCTCAAAGCGTATTTGGCTTTCCCCAAGTCACCCCGAGTTGACCTCGACCCGTAGTGTCTGATTAAATAGTAGGTACTCTTCGATCTTTGGACTCTTCTTCCCGTTCTCTATCTTGCATCTTGATTGAGAAGTCTTATCATTATGAACTCTATGATGTCTCAATAACTCACATTTTTTTAGGTATTTACACAACTTCAGATAAACTACTGCAAGTCCCGAATCTGGATCACTGTAGTATCTTGACACGTTATCTTCACGGGAATCAGAACACTCACGGGCTCGTGTATGACTGGGTAATTGCTTTTCTCCCTATCATTCGGAAAGATATATATGAAGACATGCACAACTCTTATGGAGTTTCCACGTAAAATCGAGTAGATTTAGTTAGTATCACTTCTACTTTTACGCACCATAAAAAGCTACCATGACATACAATGACTGTTCTAAAGTCTTTTAGGCCTTATCACTTCACTAGTTAAGCACACAGAGTCAGTATATCTATCACTTTCCAAGGTTGGATCAATTTTCTGTTAAACATAGTAAAGGAACTTCTTACGAAGTAGTAGACTTGAAAAATAATTTCATCTCCCGTTAAAAAAAAATTTAACTTCTATCGCCCCGATCAAGTCAAAGTCTTCAGGTAAACGGCTATCCTGAAGATCCAATGGATCAGCTGGACTGACCACATACGAGTATGTGTCCTTCTAACTAAGTATGATCGACTAATTTTCAGCGAAAGAATAAAAACACATCATAAACCGCCCCGGTCACTTTCAGTCATCTGGTTAATGGCTATCCTCATATTCTACAAGTAGAAATGAGGACCAAACATATCCGAAGACATGTCCTTCAAACTGAGGTAACCGACATAATTCTAAGCGATAGTGACGTGGTTTTTTTTTTATTTTTTTTTTAAAACAAAGTCACAAAACATGGTTACTCGGGATTGATCATCCCATTCAGCTCAACAAGGTTTTGAAATCTAGTTTTGTCAAACGCTTTCGTAAACATGTTAGCGAAATTATCTAGAGTATCAACCTTTTCGAGCACAATCAGTTTCTTCTCAGCACAATCTCGTATAAAATGATGACGGACGTCAATGTGTTTAGTTTTACTGTGCTTTACTGGATTGTTAGTTACTGAGATAGCAGCAGTATTATCAATGCAAATAGGAGTATGAGTGAAATTCAGACCATAATCGCGCAATTGCTGTTGAATCCAAAGAACCTGGGAGCAGCAGTTGGATGCTGCCATGTATTCTGCTTCACAGGTTGAAATGGCGACTGAGGTCTGCTTCTTGCATTGCCATGACACTAATCTTCCTCCGAGAAACTGACAACCACCTGTTGTTGACTTCCGACTCTGATTGCACCCTCCATAATCAGAATCCGTGTAGGCGACCAACTCCAAGTCTCCTCCTCTCGTGTACCACAACCCCAGCTTAGGCTTGCCTTTGAGATACCGTAGAATCCTCTTCGCACCCTTCAAGTGAGATTCCTTTGGGTTTGCCTGAAAGCGAGCACAAAGACAAACTGCAAACATTATATCAGGCCTAGAAGCAGTTAAGTACATTAAAGAACCTATTATTGCCCGATATTGGGTTGGGTCCACGTCTGCATCGTTGTCTGAATCAGCACCCAATTTGTGGTTGATGCAGACTGGAGTATCGTATGGAGTGCTGTCCTCCATCTTGAAGCGTTTGAGAACATCATGGACATACTTAGTCTGATGAATGAACATCCCATCTTTCTTCTGATCAACCTGCAGTCCTAAAAAGAAAGTTAGTTCACCCATAGCACTCATTTCAAATCTCTTCTTCATGACGGCCTCAAACTCCTGACACATGGCGACTTTTGATGCAGCAAAGATGATGTCGTCCACGTAGACTTGCACCAGTAGAAAGTCGCTCCCTTTTCTCTTGAAGAACAAAGTGCTATCAATCTTTCCCCGTTCAAAACCATTTTCAAGCAAGTAGTCGGATAGTGTAGAATACCAGGCCCGAGGGGCCTGATGTAGCCCATACAGTGCTTTACTTAGCTTGTATACGTGATCAGGAAAGTCTGGGTCAGGAAAACCCGGAGGTTGCTCAACGTACACAACCTCATCGACTTTACCGTTTAGGAACGCACTCTTCACATCCAACTGAAATACCTTCATCTCCTTATGTGCAGCAAATGCCAAAAACAAACGAATGGCTTCCAATCTTGCCACAGGAGCAAACACCTCATTGTAATCGATCCCCTCTTGCTGATTAAAACCTTTTACAACCAGCCTCGCCTTGTTCCTGATAATAATCCCTTTCTCATCTCTCTTGCATTTGAAGACCCATTTTGTGCCAATCGCATGCACATTTTTTGGTTTTGCAACCAAGTTCCATACCTCCATCTTCTTAAACTGGGCTAATTCTTCTTGCATGGCTTCGAACCACGAGTTGTCCTTGAGAGCCATTTGATAGTTCTTTGGTTCAATCTGGCTGATGAAGCAGGTGTACAAGCATTCGTTGATTATGCCTGAATCTTTAATGCTTGTATAAACACAGGTGTGCTCATTCAAGCTTTGTCTTGTTTGTACACCGTCGGACAGATCACCTATCACATTCTCCAATGGGTGATTTTTGTGAACTCTCGTAGTCGGAACCGCACTGACTTGCAGATTGTCTTCCAGATTCGAAGATAGCTCATCAGTGGGTGTTTGTTGTTGAGAGTGAAATGGATTGAAGAATTCCTCTTCAGTAGCGGCAGCAGGGGTATCGACAGCATTTGACGAGGAAGGCTGACATTCATCATACTTCGGTCGTTGCACATAATTGTCTTCCTCATCATAAATCATCTTCGAAGCAATTCTTTCATCTACTTCTGCACAATCCAAATAAGGTATATTAAAAGATTTGAAAAGTCTATCATAGTCGAAAACCCCAGCGGTTCCTGTGCTTGGTTTTGGTGATTTGTAACTTGTGATATCAGTGTTACACACCACCTCAACCTTGCTTGTCGATGTATTAAAGACTCGTCTGTTGGGAGTCCCAACAACGTATCCGACTAAAATTCCTTCGTCGGCTACTTCACCAAATTTATAATTTGTCTTTAATATCGAACACGGGGACCCGAATGGTTCAAGACCACTCAAGTTGGGCTTTCTCCCATGCATAAGTTCATAACATGTTTTATTTAATCTTTTAACGGTTAACACTCGATTAAGGATATAACAGGCTGTTGCAACAGCTTCAGCCCAGAACACCACAGGAAGTTTCGATTAACGTTCTGTTATTCCTCTCAGCCACTCCATTTTGTTGCGGAGTATACGGAGCGTTGTACTGGTGTTCGATTCCTTTCTGTAAGCAGAAGAGCTCCATCTGATAGTTATTGAACTCAGTCCCATTGTCACTCCTGATGTATTTAACTCTTTTTCCCATAATGTTCTCAACTTTGGTAATCAAATTTATTACCATCTGAACCGTTTCATCCTTTGACTTCAGGAAATATACCTAAGAGTATCGAGAGAAATCATCAGTGATCACCAAGCAGTACGATGTTCCCCCTAGACTTTTTACATTCACGGGACCAAAGAGATCCATATGAAGTAGGTCTAGGGTACTGACTATTGAGTTAACCTTCTTGGTGCGATGGGATTTCTTGTGTTGCTTTCCCTTTTTGCACGATAAGCATTGATCTTCAAAGTTGAAATTCTTCAAGGGAACACCCAGCACAAGCCCATTCTTGACAATGTAGTTCATTTTCCGAAGATGAATATGCCCCATTCTCCTATGCCATAACTCGGACTCCGATTCAGTTGCTTTTGACAGAAGACAAGATTCCTCTGTTGCCATTTCAGTCGACCTCATGTCCATTATATACGTATTCTTTTCTCATGGAGCCTTCATAACTATCCAATCCTCTGGTATCTTGAAACCAGGATATAGCACGATTGCCTCATTCTTGGTAAAATGTAGGGTGTAATCTTTGTCACAGATCTGCGAAACACTCAGCAGATTGTGCTTCAGTTCTTCAACAAAATTTACTTTCTCTAACGTCATCTTTCCGTTAGTCACCGTCCCAATTCCAGTGATCCTTCCACCGCTCTCTCCAGCGAAACTCACTCTTCCTCCCTGAACAGGTTTCCATTCGTGTAACAAACTCTAGTTACCCGTCATGTGCCGGGAACAGCCGCTATCCACAACCCATTGATTGTTTGCAGCCCTGTTCAACTGTTCTTGCACGATTAAAGCAGATGATTAAAATCTGGGGACCCAAGACCTATTGGTCTTGGGTCGATACATCCCGTACCTTGGCTGTCCAAAGTTAGTATCAGAATAATTTCTGTAAGTCCTAAAAGGATACCTTCTTGGAGATTGACTATGAGGCCATCCAAACCTTCGTGAATTAAATGAATTATTACTTAAGGTTTGGTTGTTAGCGGTGAAAAACTGAGATCTTTTTCTTTAAAAACCTGAATTAGTCCAATTTCAGAACTTTGATGAGTTTTCAGTTTTACCACTATTGTAGTTACTGTTAGTTCTGTTTTCAGTTTTTGAAGGCCTCACCCCTCTGAATCTCTACTTCAGAGGGCAATCAGCAATTGGGTGTCCTAATTGATTACATCTGAAACAACTCCTGTGTTCAACTTTCTTTTCAATAGTTGTTTTAGATGATGAGGCTGCATTACTTCCCGTTTGTCTCACATATGGTGGGACATACGGGTTTAGTGGAGATTTCTTTTCAGTTGTTTTATGTTTCTCTCCACTTTTTGGTAACACTGCCTTTTCTTTTGTCTCAATCGACTCAGATGACTTATCCGAGTTTGATGAGACAGGACTAGGAACAGAAATCTTCACATTAGACACAGGCTTACTCGTTTCGCCTTTACTAACTTCTGGATCTTTAATAGTTACCTTAACCGGTACTGTCTGACTATAATCAACATCAACAGATTTCTGATTACTAGGATCATAAGTGTAATTATGATTGTACGGTGGTGGAACTTCATGATAACCAATTCCTCCCCTTTTAACTGGGGAACCTTGATCACTAACGAGGTGATCAAGTATAGCGGTGGAATTTCTGAATTTCTCAAGTTTCCTGTTTAGTTCCACCACTTTCACCTGGTGATCAGCTATCTGTTTATCCCTTTCAGCTATTAGTTTGGTTTTCTCTTCTAACACTTCATAGCTAAGATCAATTACTTGAATTTTTTCAGCTAGATTTGCTTTTAGACTCCTAATATCTTTTTCACTAGCTTTTATTTATACCTTGTAACTATTTTCTCTAGCTTTAGTGAAATGATGATCTTCTTTTAAGGTTTTAAATTGAGCATCCAAACTAACATACTGATCAGTTATAGTTGTCAATTGTTCAGACAGATATTCACACTTAGTACAAGGGAGTTTGGTACTTACCTCGGTGAGCTGGTCTTTCACATCTGCCATGTAAGCTTCATTTTGAGCTTCTGCCATGTAAGCTTCACTTTCGCCAGTCACTTTCTCAGTATCTGTAGTTTCGATGTTTGCCACATTGGCCTGTTCGAAGACTTCTTCAACATGCAGATTCCAGTTATACTCCCCATTCTGTCTGGATATTATGGCTCTATTATCATTACCACCCCCACTCTGTTGTGTAGACCTGTTTTGACTGCGTTCTACACGTTCATTTGTGCACTCCTTCACAAAATGGCCATTCTGTTGACAGTTGTAACACCTGACCTTCGACTTATCGAAACCCGGTCTCTCACCAACAAACTTCCTACCTGTCTTCTTCATAAACCTCTTAACCCTTCTCACAATCATCGCCATCTGCCACTGCAGATCCATCTCTTCCAGATCATCAGCATCGATCTGATCATAATCTTCATCCAATGTTGCAGGATCAACAATCTTACCCTGAATGTAATTTTCATATGAAGCAATGAAAGATGCATAGAGAGCAAACTGCTGTTCAGCAGATTTAACACTCATGGGCATCTTCGAGTAGTTGTTGTTTGAAACACCTGGAGAAAAACTTCCCTTGGTCGCTTGAGGTTTAGAAGCATTTGATCCTCCAGCTACAAAGCACACATCACCATTCATGTTGAGAGATACATGACCTTCATGTGTTGAGTTAGCGCCCGACTCTTCCTTTGAGTAGTAAGCAGACGAATCAGACTTCGAACTTGAACTTGAGTTAACCTTTGCACCATACATTCCTGGATCTTGAACCTGATCAGTAGGTGTCTCTTTTCGAACCATGTTTATTTCAAAAGTTCGTAGCTTGTTAACTGCTGTTTCCAGGTCATAGTCGGCAAAGTCTTTGTCTTCTCTCATCAACACAGTGTACATCTCCCATTTCGGTGGGAGAGCATCAAGAAGCTTTTCAACAATTTCATCTTCTTTGTAAGTAATGGAGTAGTTGTTGAGTTCGGTCATCAGATGATAATATCTAGTAATGATATCATCAAGTGATTCATTCTTCAAGTACTTGAATACCGAGAATTGGGTTTTAAGTAGTTTAATCTTTGAAGCACGAATTCCCACATTACCCTCAAAACGGTTTTCAAGTGCTTCCCAAAGCTCTCTAGCAGTTTTATACTTTCTGAAGGTGTGAAGAATCTCTTGTGGAAGAGCCATAGTAATCGCTGCATGAGCTTTGCTCTCAGCCTCATACATTTTCTTTTCTTCTTCTTCCATCTCTTTGTATTTCTTGATCTGATCACGACCCTCATACTCAGCAGTTGGTGGAATGTACCCATCTTGAATGCACACCCACATTTTAGCATCTTGGTACTTGACATATTGTTCAAACCTATCCTTCCACGCAACATAATCGGTTTTCTTAAGCATCTTCGGTGCCTTTGTAGCTGAACCCGCTTCCACTTCCATCTTCACCAGTTCCGTAATATTTATTGAAGTCATCTTTCACGAAACACAAAGAATCCCGAAAAAATAAAAATTTTATTTTTAACAGTACTGTAGGCGAAGTTGTGGATAACTTCGCTTAAGTCTGAACTTCGCTGATTATGAACTTCGCTTCCTTTTTAAATTCGCCTGATTCGACGAAGTTGTAGATAACTTCGCTTAAGGTAAGCGAACTTGTGAGGTAGGCGAAGTTGTGGGTAACTTCGCTTGAGATAAGCGAACTTGAGAAGGTAGGCGAACAGTGACGGCAACTTCGCCTGATGAACACGAAGTTTTTGCAGGTTTGATTTCTGGATTTTACGAGGTTTGTGAAAGTGTAATGGGTTGTTTATGATGGTAGGAGGTGAGTATAACACAAAAACTCGATAAACACGTCCTGCGAATAGTCGAACGGAACGATTTCTACACCCGCGTGATAATCCCGAACCACACAATCGAGAAAAAGCTCTGATACCAATTGTAGGTTCCCAGCCGGATCTACACGAGATATCTCGTTCTACGTAGGTGCGGAATCCCTACGTAAGACGTTACGAGCGTAGAAGACGATACGAGTTAACACGATCGAACACACGTTACAATAAACAAATACTCGTTATATTGCAACCTTAAACACGTGATATCAATCACTGATTACAGGACTCGTAAACACGTAAACTAATAAACTGACTGAATAATGAAAACATAAGCCGTAACTTATGTTTATATAATCACGACAACTTCGCCTGGCATGTTCAGGCGAAGTTGTCCCTAACTTCGCTTAGTTCACAAGTTCGCATGTATCAGCGAACTTCGCTTACATACAAAAACACAAATCTAACAAACTCGATTACAGACACTTGACACTGAACTACTGACATCATGCACCTACAATTACTAAAATCTTTAGTTATTTTCAGGATACTTTATCCTAAAATTTACCCTTTAAGGAAATTCTCTTTTATAAATTTTATCAACTGTTAAAGATATCTTATCCTAAGATTTATGATTTAGGGATATTCTATTCTAAATGATTTTCAAGGATATTTTATCCTAAAAAATCTTTTACTCAAAATTATTTGTCAGACTATTAACAATGCTAAAGTTATATCTAACAAATTTTTGAAAATAAACAAGCGAATAGTCAAAAGTTTTAGATTATTATTAAACATAAGTCACCTGTACTTATCCAAAATCCTTGACCCGGATTTCACCATACGAAAGATGGACCATCCACCCGGGTTAATCAAGTATTACTAGTTGTTCATGATTTTATGGAAGAATAAGAGGTTTCGGATATATAGCTTGAAGGGAAGTTCCCATGGAAACTCCATTTATATATGACAATTATATCCAGCTTGTCAAATCTCATATGTTTGTGCAGGATTTGGATAAAAAGTAAAAATGACAGCTGTGATCTTATCATAACCGCCATTTTGGGGGCAATTGTTAGGGCACAGAAATTTGACAATGTGGATACGTTATCCTGACATATGTTCTTGGATCAGTTATCCTTAGACAGATCCTGTCAGGATCAGTGATTCTCAGTACTTGGTATTATTAGCAATTGTTTCTTGTGTGTAGGTTGTTATTTAATAAGTATAACGGCTCCAGAACTTAATCCACCGGATATCTCGCTATTGGACTTGTCAAACACGTGGTCAAATGGCTGTAACACGTTTAGTGGGAGAAGTGGCGGATTTATAGGACTTCTTGTTGAGTCACAAATAACTGAGTGCTGAGGATATGTTATTCTTGAAGACATGTCTGGATCAATTATCCTTCTGAAGAGTTCCAGAGCAATGTCAGGATCCTGGATCCTCGGTATTTGATGCTATTAACGATTATTTCTTATATGAAGGCTGATATTTATCAAGTGTAACAGCTCCAAGACCTGGTCCTCCCCTTAATTCGCAGCCTGAGTGATGGAGCACGTGATCAAAGTGGTTGTTACAAGTATATTCAAGATAAAGGCGGTTTTTTAGGAAAATTAGTTAATAGTCTTAATTATTAATAACTCCAATGAGTTATTATCTTATATATATAATTGAGATATGATCGAATAGGACACACATGTACTTACACACACACACTAGAGCAGAAGCAAATACTCTCTCTTCACACTAGCTTTCTTTGTAATCTCGATCATATACTCCATAAACACTTGTAATCACATTTTGTTCATTAATAAACTTGACGGTGATAGTTTTCACCGTCCGGGGGTTTTTTGTGCCGAGACCGAGATAACCATATACTCATCGACCAAAGGTTACCTTGTTGATCATTGACTAAAGTACTTCGACCAAAGATTATATTATTAATCATTGACCGGAGCTATTTTACCAACGATTACCTTGATAAGTTTTGACCGAAGTAAGACTATCTTGGTTAAGGGCTTTTTCCCCCGTGATCAAATCATTGTGTTCATCCAGATTACGATTACATATTCATTATTATCATCATAGCACTAGACCTCACATTTACGAATTTGGATACATTATCCTTGAGTGATTTTTGTCCAAAACAATTATAATTAATAATAAATTCAAAACTAATGTATTTTTATCAAACCGACATCAGTAAATTAGTGTTTCTTGTCAATCAATCTCGTTAAGAGTTTTTCGTTTACGTGTGTGTGTATATATATATATGTAATATTCTATTAAACGGAATTATAATAAAAACGTATTAAATGTGTAAGACGAATTTACTATATTTTTGCAATTGAGTTTCGTTAAAGATTTTAAAATATAGATCATATCATAATTAAATATTTAAACGTTTATTATTATAGTATATTGTAACTCATATTTATTTAAATTAATTATTCATAACTTAGATTATATGATAAGCAAATAATTCTTTTAATTTAAATAATGACTAATAATATTGTTTTCATAATAACAAGTAATCTTTAAAGATCAATCGTACAATCAAAAACGTATTAAATCACAAACATAACTCAAATCACATCAAAACCCTAAATTCAATATACGTGTTATCTCATTATTAATTAATTCATAATATTATATTATCTAATTAGGAATCCTTGACGGTATATCCCGAAGGGTATACTTTTCTCATCATACTCATTTGTATTTCGTTCATCTGATCAGGTGAGTATTTCACTCCCTCTTTTACTTATTTTAACCGTTTTGGGGACATATGCGTTCGAAGATATTTTTATATTATATAGTACTCAACCGCAAATGTTTATCCTTGTGTGTTTATCAGTTTGCCTAACTTGCTATTTGCTTACTTGCTTTGTTTGGATACTACTTGCTTATTTCGGCAACCGATGTCCATTTTTATGGCACGGTTTACTCCTTGCTTGGTAACCAAGTCCATTTATAAGGATTGGTTGAGCCCTTTCTTTATGGTTAGTTTTCTTTATAATTGTTTGACTGTTATGTGCTATGGCTTATCTGTATATCTCACAGGATCAGTTTGCACTTTTACATATTATTATATAGTGTCTCAAATCTGGTGATTTACTCACTCAACCTTGTATTGACAAAACTATTTTATTTTTAACGCATATGCAGGTTATCATGTGACGTGATTATCAAGATTGTTTGAAGCAACTTAGGATGTATGTTAGAGAAAAGATACAATAACTTAATTTTGGATGTTTAATGTAATTGTTTATTTATAAATTTGATGTACATGAATATTTGTTTGAAATTATTAAATAGATATTGAAACTTATAATGTTGCATGATAGTAACCTTGTGAGCTGTAACAATCAGATCGTGCCCCGACATTTCCGCCTTAGGTTGGGGTATGACAGTAGGTCTGCCACATGTCGACACGTGGCAGGTGCCACTCCACGTGGCAACACGTGGTGACACGTGGCAGCACATGGTGCCACCGTGTGCCACGTGGCACACTTGTCACACGTTGTCAGACACCCCATCGCGGTACGCGATGAGAGTCTCTTTTGATCCATCGCGTAGCGCGATGGGTCAAGAAAACAACATTTTCATTTTTAACCCTCAAGTTTGGATTTTGGCAATTTTAGTTCATAGACTTTGAAAAATTGATACTTTGAACTCGAAATTTTCACATTGTTACATGTAATCCAAAGTGTAAGAAAGGAGTTTCTTGGTGTGAAGACTAGCTACCAAGTGACGTAGCATACGCTGGGAGGGGCGTAGGCTATGCCTCCTACAACTCCCATTCTTTAATTTATAACTTCAATGAACTCTTACGTTCGCGTGCAACCTATAGTAAGCCAAGACACACATTCCAATCATAAATCAACTTGTTGACTTAGAGCATTCTCATCCAATCTCCCATAATTATGTGAGGAGAATTTGTAAATTATAGGTTGGAGTTTTGAATGATTGTAAGTGTAAATTATAGGGTGGAGAGAGAAATGTAGTGATTTTTTGTAAATTTAGGGAAACACTTGGGGAACATTGTTTGCCCATATTTATTTTTTAATATTTGTTGGATTGGTTGTGAGTACATGAGAGAGAAACTGTAATGATAGAAGTATTATTTAATTAAACAGGAAAGAGAAATGTAGTGTTTTGTAGTGTAATTATAGAGATGAGGATGAGAAACGGGATGTGAATGCTCCCGTTTCATACAATGTAAACTAAGCAAAAATAAAAACACGATGATAAATAAATTTAAACATATGGGCTGCATATTTACACAGTCTATTTAAAAATTCATAACATGCTAAAATCAATAATTTACCCAGCTCTTAGGTCTTCTTTAATATAACATTGACAACAAAACCATTTTAGGACGACGTGGGTTATTTAGTCATGTACAAAGTAATATTGAGTACGCAAATCTAAAAACAATAAAACTTTCACGAACCACAAGGGCAATATGCATTCTTATAAAACTTTCAAGTCATTATTAAGTGAAATTGTGAAAACACCTCATAAATACTAATGTCAAACCATGACACGTTTGTTTTACAATAAAACATCATCGCAGGTAATGATATGTAGTCCATGACACTGGTCAACTAAACTTGACAATAAGCTAAGAAAAATTACCACAATACCTCAATAAACCTAACAATCTGTATAAATGTTTACCTTATGAATAACTCCACATCAATGTACAAAACTATTAATGCTTCTTATTCCCTTACTATGAAAGATACATGACATACCCTAATTCAAAGACAAGTGTAGTGTACACACGTTAATTAGTGTCACTAAGGTCTATGCCCCTTACCTCCAAAGTACAAAACATTGATTTTTTAGTTAATTACCATTTACAGAAGATAAGAAACAACTCCATAGTTTTCATAATTGTTTATACTAATCTTACTTAAAAAAATAAAAACAATTCAAAAAAATTAATTAATTAAAACTCATGCCTATTTTCCATTTCCATCCCATGTGGTTAGGTATTAAAAGGAATATGCTTTTGCAAAAGTCAACTTCCAAAAGCCTCCATTTGCCTATAAATAACCTCAAATACATCTTTGTATAAGCACACCTACAGCTTGATCTTTCTTAGCTTATCATCTTCTCTTCACTTTACATTTCTACATTATCAAGAAACCACAATGGCTTCCTCAGCCACCATCCCGGAGCATGAAGAAGTCATCTCCATCCCAACCACCACCACCGCGCCCCGCCCGACCTTCCCACTACCCGTGGATTCCGAAAACAAAGCCACAAAAATGAAGATCTTCTCCGTAGCACAACCACACATGAGAGCCTTCCATCTCTCATGGCTCTCATTTTGCACTTGTGTCATCTCCACCTTTCGCGGCCGCCCCCCTCGTTCCCATTATTCGGGACAACCTCAACCTCACCCGCTCTGACATCTCCAACGCGGGAATCGCCTCCGTATCCGGCAGCATCCTCTCGCGGCTCGTCATGGGGGTGCTATGTGACCTCATTGGCCCGAGATACGGTTGCTCCGTGATTAACTTGTTGGCGGCTCCAGTGGTTTTCAGTGTATCCTTTGTGGCAGATGCTGGCGGCTACGTGGCTGTCCGGTTCATGATCGGGTTCTCATTGGCCACGTTCGTGTCGTGTCAGTATTGGACAAGTGTTATGTTTAATGGGAAAATTATAGGGGTTGTAAACGGGGTGTCCGCGGGATGGGGCGACGCGGGAGGAGGTCTTACTCAGCTCCTCATGCCTATGCTTTTTCATTTAATGACTCAAATGCTTGATATCACACCATTTACGGGCTGGAGGATTGCATTCTTTATCCCTGGCTGGTTTCATGTAATAGTTGGGGTTCTTGTTTTAGTCTATGGACAAGATTTACCGGATGGTAACTTTGCTCAAGTTCAAAAGGATGGACGAGCTTCAAAGGATAAATTTTCTAAAGTAATTTTATTAGTTTGTGGTAACTTATTTTAAAAAAGTTATAAGATAACTTTAAAGTTTATACTAAAGGAGTTGTGTTTTAATCTAATATTGTAGGTGTTCAAAATTGCTCTCACAAATTATAGGACATGGGTCTTTTTCTTGATCTATGGATATTCAATGGGCGTGCAGTTGTGCTTAAATAATGTCATCTCTGAATACTTCTTTGACAGGTACCTAAACAATCTTGTTTTCGACTCATTTTACCATCAATCGGACCGGATTTAAAAACCGAATAACATCATATTAATTTTATAAAATATTTAAAAATATCAAATTGAAAGACAAATATCTTGTTATTAGAATTATATTTATGATTTAGAAGAAATATAATATTGTTTTCTTAAAAATATATGAGTAAATTTTACAGTAAAATATAGATTAAACTCTTTATTTCAAGGAACCCATAGTTGATCCGGTCCAGTTATGAAAACACTGTTTTTAACCTACTTGACAACTAATTAACAACTACCAACTTAACAACTAATCAACTTCTGTTTCCATAATGTGTAATAGGTTTAGTTTAAAGCTTCACACAGCCGGAGTAGTTGCAGCCAGTTTCGGAGTAGCCAACTTCATCACCCGTCCAATCGGCGGCTTCTTATCCGACCTATCCGCTCGCAAATTCGGCATGCGCGGTAGACTATGGACATTATGGATAACACAAACCCTAGGAGGAGCTTTTTGCATATTCTTAGGCCTAGCCGATTCGCTACCACTCGCCATATTATCCATGATGCTAATGGCCGCGGGAGCACAAGCCGCATGCGGGGCCACATACGGCATTATCCCATTCGTCTCCCGCCGCTCTCTCGGCATATTATCCGGTTTAACCGGTGCTGGTGGCAATGTTGGTGGCGGTTTGACACAACTTTTGTTTTTCTCCGGCTCTAGGTTTTCGACCGCGTCAGGGCTGACGTGGATGGGTGTTATGACGGTCGCGTTAACGGTTCCGGTGGCGTTTATTCATTTTCCGCAATGGGGGAGTATGTTTTTGCCGGCTTCAAAGGATGACAAGTACAATGAAGAGTATTATTATTGCTTGGAGTATAGTGAGGAGGAGAGAGAGATGGGGATGCATATTGGAAGCATGAAGTTCGCCGGGAACAGCCGCGCCGAGCGTGGGAAGAGATCGGTGATGGCGGTGACGGAAACCCCGCCGGATTCCGTGGCAAACCACCATGTTTAAGGGTTAGAAAAATTAATAAAGAAAGTAAGAAACAATAAAAAAAACAGTGTGATGGTATAAGTAGTCGTACATATATATTGTGCCTTATTTCTCGGAGCCTTTGCTTTTTGTTAAAGGCATCACGTTCTTATCACTTGTACTTTAAATGCTACACTAGGGTTTTAATTATTATTATTAGTATTATATTTTATTTGAGTTTTGTACAATTAAAGTTTTATGTTGTATTAGTAAGTTAATGAGAATTATTATTTTGTGGGAAACAATATATCGTTCATCAACTAAAATCAATAAACATATTTCAACAGATGTAAATAAATGTTACATAAAACATATGATAAGTTAAAGGTTGGTTGTGGCAACACAATTTCCTTAAAACATTTTTTTTTGTTTAAATTCAAATTACGAGCTCTTGTCTTTGAAGTTAAAACATAATTTTTTTGGATTTGGTAGTTTGTGGAAAAGAAAGAAAACACATACTTATGCAATGAGTTCTCTTTATTTCGGGATTATATTCCAATTATAGGAAACTGCTCAACACCATTTATTATATTAAACAGTTTCAATATGCTACTAAACTGCTTACTAACATTCAAATAAGCTGATATTTTCTTAAGTGAGAGTAGTTAATCACAACGACTTCTAACAAATCAACTAAACGAAAGTGCATAGCTAAACACTTGCGGTCAACTGAACCTGTGCTCCTTCACGTGTGTAGAAGTACAATTGAAGTAAAACATCGGTTTTCTTTTGAACGACCACGATAATCAAAACTAAAACAGGAAACCCCTAGCCAGAAGTTAGAAGCCCAAGAAACATGCAAGGAATGAAATGAAAACAAGACGGGAAAAAAGTTACACAATACCTCCTACAAAGGAAAGAAACTTTTTTCTTGCCTCAAGTTCCGTGTCAACCCAATACGTGCTTTCAAGTATTCATCTCTTTCATTTTAACAAAATCGGACTCATATTAGCTTAAGGAGAACGAAATGATTAATTATACATATATATAGATATAATTAGTTTTTTTAAGAGCTGGTAAATAAGCAAATTTTTATTGAAAATAAAGTTATAAAAATATGAATATATATTATGCGTATAAGTATAATTAGTTACATAATTATATTTTTAGGTGAAAAAATATAAGGTGGTTGTATAATGCACTACGTACATATAAAGATAAAGGGTCGGAATCTTGTAGAAAGGCACAAGGCATTGTTCACAGACGAACTATGTGAAGTGAAGAAAAGAAGCGTTGTGGAAATTTGGTAATTTCGGTAATCATGCTACAACATTTTTTAATAAGTGTAATCGAAATTATGCTACATTTTATAATTAGTGTAAAAATAATTACGTTGGGTAATAATTATTATGGTAATTAGATTAATTACCAAATAGGCACCAGACGTTATATATCTCTTCCTCCTGTTAGCAAAGTTTAAGTATCTTTTAATTTTCATTTGCATTTGAATCAATCACTATGATTTAAATATACAAGTCTTATGTAATATAAGTACTTAATGAATTCAATTTATAAGGGTCTGATGATGTGAATTCTCACTGATTATGGTCAATATTTCTTTATATATATATTCGCCTGCTAACCTTGCAAGTTGCTCCTCGTCCTAAGGCCACTTGTTGGTTTATTTACTAGTTTAAAAAGATCAATCAGTCATAAATTAATTCATATCTTCGATCTTCAAGTTTTTTTTAAATGACAAACGTACCTATGTATTTCTACTCATACTCCTAAACTACGTCTACGTATTGAGAGAAAATCTAGCTACTCTTATTAAACCAGGTTTTTGAACCCTGATCTTCTTTAATAAATCTTAAATTACCCCGCGAAGACAACATTTTTTTTTTGAAATACCAACATTTAATTCTCATTCCATAGAAACATCCAAACGATTTACAATGAAATGGCAGGTGAGCGGGCAACAAGCTGCACCGCAACCCCCTTTTGAATAGCAAACTCAATCCGACTAAAAACAAAGTTTTGATTCTTATGGGCTGATACGTTACTATACACAACTTTCTGAACCCTATTCAAAAGGTCCACGGTATCCGGAGCTAAGACTGGTATAATATTTTCACATTATAGTGCCTGGAATTTGATTATTAAAGAACGTACAAAGACTGGTTTTTATCAACAAATATAAAGTACTGTAACAAATTTTTATACGCTAAATTGATCAATGATTTGATAATTATGTGGCTAGGTATATCCATAAAGAGCTCTATATAGCACCATATAATTTTCAAAATCTCTAAAAAGGTGAAGTCAAGAAATACTTAAGGGATGAGCATTTTTTCCCAGATACCCGTACAGTACTAGTACCCGTACCAATTTAGCATATTCGGTACGGGTATAGCCGTATAGGTACACATTTTTGTTGAATTTTGGTACAGGTATAATCGGGTGCAGGTACCGGTACGGTACGGATACATTCGGTATTTTGTACCTTTTTGGTGTATATAAAGGTTTAATTGAGATTCTTCATATTTAATATATAAAATAAATTCTTCAACCATGTTATTATTTGCCAAACGTTTCTTCAAAATTAAATAATATAACATCCAAAACTTGAACCAACAAAAAAATCACTTAAAGTCGGCGACCGATTTAAGGTTCTTTAGTACTATCTTATGTAACATCCCGAAATTTCTAAAAATAATATTTAATATATTATTTATTTATGATGGAAAAGTTTACTTGACTTAGTAGAGAATTAATAAAATAATAAGGATGAAAGGATAAATAGGCTAATTAGATAGAGTTAATTATGGACCAAAAAGGAAAGATGGGCCTTAGGTCCATGGGCTTAAGGGAGTATAAATACCCCTTAAAACCCTAATCCTTTCCATTTTCATACATCTCTACACTATAGCCTCCACCATCAAAACACACACTTAACTCAATTCCCGTTTTTGAGAAAACCACCCACAATGACACAAAGATTCCCGGAGATCTAGCCGTCGGATCGGTCCCAAATTTTAACTGAGTGTTCACGGTATATAAATGAAGATTCCCACCGATTAGATCCTCGAACAAAGGTCGGGAAGTATGGTTTTTATCAGAAAAACCGTAGCAGCTCAAAATGAGGATTTCCGGCCACTGTTTCACTATTCCGGCGAATGTAGCGGCGGTTTTCGGCGAAGTTGAGCTGATGGGTTTGTAGATCGGGACGAGACGGTTCCGTGGCTGCTTGAATCACTCAAATCGGAGTTCGTTTGATATGGTTTTGAGCATCTCGAGTGATTTCAAACAAAAACCTCAAAGATACGTTTTTGTTAAAAAGGTTTACTTTTCATGAACGGATTTACATGAAAATTGGTAGGATGATAGATCGGGTCTAGACAAATCGTAAAGTTGCAAACTTGAAGATTAAAATGGACTTAACGAACTCATGACTATGTACGGCTCGCTTAAAATAAACCTTAGATCTAGTGTTGAACGTTTTTAGCTTAAAGGTCCCAACTTTATACTTTTCCGGGCCGATTTTTACCCGAAATCGATCATGGGAATGTTCACGGGGTTGGTTAAAATCATATCAAGGGGTTACACATTAAAACGAAGATGATTATGGGGGTTGAGAAAGGACCCGTAGCTGCTTGTTGTAACTTCGCCTTAATATCCAAGTTCGCGAGTTGTTAAGTTCGCCTCATCTAAGTTCGCTGATCAAGTTCACCTGCTGCAACTTCGCCATATATAAGTTCGCTCAATATATAAGTTCGCTTAAAGTCTAAGTTCGCTTATGTATAAGTTCGCTTATGTACAAGTTCGCTTATATCTAAGTTCGCTTATATCTAGGTTCGCTTAAATATCTAAGTTCGCTTATATTGAGACCCGGATACCTGGCGACTTGTAAATGTATACATATACGTGTATACACTTGATAGCATGCATCGTAAAGACCTAAGGAGATAAAATACATGAATGTTAAAATAAAGGGAAAACCATAAAATGCTAAGTAAGCTAATACTAGACCTCTAGAGTAGATCAGACGAGTATTTGATACGTGTAACTATTATACAGTTAGCATAGCTCAGTTAAAGAAGGGATTAACCATTAACGGAAGAAGTAACCGCATTCAGGTGGTTTCTAGCCCCATTCCTTGTTATGTTTTTGGGGCTGTGTGCATACTCGATGTGTTGTTAATACATTTATCATAAGTGATAAGTGTATGACATATGTGATATATGTGATAGATATGAATGATTGCTTGTCGGTACGCGAACGATCTTCGGATATTGCGCGTACTGTCAGGTTAAAAATAAAGGTAAGGATATTATATCTGTATGAACATTACGAATGAACACTTGTCGGGGCGTGAACGATCTTCGGATATTGCATGTATCAACAAGGGGTATGGTTGTTAAATGAATGATGTAAAGAACGCCTAGAGTGTTCTTATGCTATAATGTAATTATTGTATATGTGAAGTATGTGTATACAGGTACACTAATGGTATGTGAGTCCTACGTTCGACATAGTAAGTTAGGATGGCGAATCCCTCTAACTTCTGTTGGACATAGACTTGGCAGGTGATGGCGTAGTTAAGGACTGTGGGCCTTATACGTGATGTAGATGATAGATGTAAACGTAGATAGGGACGGTGGGCCTTATACGTGTTATAGGAGATAGACGCCAACGTAGATAAGGACTGCGGACCTTATACGTAATGTAGATAGGCATCAGCACAGGAAAGAACTGTGGACCTTATACGTGCTATATTTGTGTTGCGTTAGCATAGGGGAGGACTGCGGACTTCGTACGTGCTATGGTTTAGGTTGCAACATAGGGAAGGACTGAGGACCTTGTACGTGTTGTCAATATAGGATGGTACAGGGAGGGACTGCGGACCTTGCACGTACCATAACTGGTGAACATAGGTAAGGACTGCGGACCTTTTACGTGTTCACGATCTTGAGTACAGGTATATACGGCGGACTATGAACGTACTCTTGGTAGACTGAGGTTAGTGATTGTAGATATGTACGTATGTATGTATGGTAGTAGGGTAACGGATTAAGTATGGATATGTATCTTCGGTTTGTATGTATGTGTATGTATTGTATGGCGTCCGATTAACTAGAACTCACTCAGCGTAGCTGACTTTTAGTATGCACGCATGTGAGTAGAATGAGACAGCTAGCTTGAGCGGGCACATGGTGGGCGAATAGGAGACTGGCATCTGAAGACTCAAGATGTTTTAATGTTAATTGACGTTTATTTTGAAAGACAAGAATGTTTAATTAAGGCAAGTTTTGGATTGTTGTAATGTTTTATGAAAGTTTTTATATTCCGCGAAAGTTTTAATTAACTCTGATTTGTAAGAATTGTGTTTATGAGTAAATCCGACGCTAAAGTAGGGCTACCGGGAACGGGGCCTTACATCTTACCATTAAATCGACAGCCAATTTGGTACCTGTACTAATTTGGTACCCTTCATGTACCTGTGCAAGTACCGATACCCAGACTAATTCAGGTTGTTTGTTGCTCGTACCTGTACAGGTTTCAAGATCGTCAAATATTTGGAAATAAAAAAGGATAAGTGATACAAAAACGGGTACTGTACCGAAATACATGTACCCGTACCATACCAAAAAATTTGGTACAAGTATTGGTACGTGTTTTTATTGATTTTTGGTACTAGTACAATCGAGTACAGATACGAATACTATCCCACGCTCATCCCTACTTCATAGCACATTTATTAGTTAGCATTCTGTGCGGTTGTCGAACAGTGAATTGAAAACAACTCTTGTGCTATGAATTAAGAACTGAATACTCATACATATTAATGATAGACATTGATGTCTCCCTTACAAATGATTATCAGTTACGTACAAGCAGTGACGGATCATCATGCATGTTTACAGACAGGGTCACAAATTTTCAATTGTCGTATGTTTATAAATATTTTTTGGGGGTGGGGTCAACAAAAGTTTTTACCTAACTGAATCGGGTCAGCAAAATATTTTGGCTTTTAGCTTTTTAATTTGGTTAATATATAACTTACCATGTGATTTCTTTTCTTCAAATGATTTCATTTGCTTGACATGAATTTTGAATGTGATTTGAATTATGTTCATATATATTGAAGTTGATTGTAATAGTCTTTATGGTCTTCTATTATGTCTTTTATGGACCGGTATCCTGCTAATTATGTTATCTTTGGTGATTTAATTGTATTATAGATCGGTCAGAGCAGTCTGACAGTGTTTAATCAGTAAACATTTCAATGACAACTGATTTGCCTTCAGGTGGATTCAAATTCACAAGGGTTGGTTCTAATTGTAAGAAGATGACTAGTTTGATAGGTTTCTAACTTTTGGTGAGATGATGGATGTTATTTCTTCGCTTATGACAATGGTTTTGGGGTATTCTATTTCAGATCATAGGCCAGTCTGGTTCAATTATAGGTTGGTCGACTATGGTTCGATTACTTACAAGTTATTTAGTTCTTGGTTACGGTTGGGTGGGGATGGCTCTTACGGGCTCATGAAGGGAGGATATTGGGAAACCGGTCTTAGCTTGCGTTCAGTTTAAGCAAAAGATGAAGAGAATGAAAAATGTCATCAAAGATTGGAATAAAAATCGAAATATTCAAAAGAATGGGTTACAAAAAGTGTGGAGACCCAAGGTAGATGATTGTGATCAGTTAATGGCTGTAGAGAATCTTTGAGGGAGATTAAAGTGATTGTAAAAAATAAAGTCTCTAGATTTTGCTCAGAACTCCAAAATTAAATCAACTATTGACGCATAAAAAGTTGTCATCGGGTTGTAAATAATAAAAGGCGACAATTGTTTAATCATTGTGTGATTGTGATTCGGTCAAGGAGATTTTTTTTCTTTTTCGAGACATGTTATTTATGTTCATGGAGGTGGATATCAGTAGAAAAGGTGGTTTCGGAACAGAACCAATAACCCGAACCGAAACGAAGATTTGGAACAGACACTCTTTGAAATTGGTTTGGAACCGATATATATCGTTGGTTTGAGGCTAGTTTTATAATCTTCTCCATCTAAATATACGTTGCAAAGCGGTTACAAGGAACCGAACTAGTTGTCTAGTTGAAAACCAGCCAAAATCTGACTGAAAAGGGTCAAAAACCAACCTAAAACCGGTTAAAAACTTATCATAAACCGGTTTATACACGAAATGAAAATGATCATAAACTGGTTAACAGATTATGATCAGTAGATTACATGCGTTATAGTTATTTGATTTAGGACAACGACAATGAACTTGTCAACTTTATTAAAGTGAAAATTGGGCCAACACATTAAAGAAATATAAAGTTGGTTTGGGTGTAAACTCGAGAGAACAATTGTTTCTTGAAAGAAACAACTTCAAAAGAACAATTAATTGTAGTGATGGATTTGATGGGCTTAATATATGCATGGACCCATTATAGTAAATGAGATTACAGCCCACAATGTGGATTAAAAAGGAGAACCAATGAATTTGATATTTGTTTAAGAACTTCTCCGTTGAAACTGGTTTGAAACCGAACCAACTCAGTTAACCACCAATTGAAACCAACTAGATCTTGTTCCCACTTGAAAACCGACTTTGACCATCTTTGACCGAAACCAAACCAGCTTGTGCACCTGGCTCTAGTTAATAGAATTAGGTGTAAGGATTAGTTAAGCTAGAGGTTTACTAATTGGTTTTTAAGTTGGTTCGGTTTTGGTCAAAGATGGTCTAAAGAGTTTTTGCCCAACAGGTTCGGGGTTGAAACTTGTTTCTAAGTGAAAAGGATTGGTTTTAAAACTGATTTTAATGAGGACTTCTCAAAATGATAACAAACTGGTGTTTCGGTTTGAAATCGGTGCAGTTTCGTTTCGGGCTAAAAACCAGTTCCGATTCACAAACTGTTCATGTATTCACCTCTAGGGAAAAGTACATCGACTATGAAGGTTTGTCACGTAATATGGCTTACTAGGATGTATTTGTCTATTGCTTATAAATCTCACAACCGTAAACAAGTTAGCAAATGCTATATTTGTTTTAATAAAAAGTTATAGAAAACCAAAACAAATGCGAAATAATAAAAAATAAAAAAACTAAAATGTTTATCTATCATCTTGGTTTCATAAAAACCAAATACCGATTATGTTATCGAAATCA
Source organism: Bidens hawaiensis (assembly GCF_021521415.1). Lineage (NCBI taxonomy): Eukaryota > Viridiplantae > Streptophyta > Magnoliopsida > Asterales > Asteraceae > Bidens > Bidens hawaiensis. The sequence goes on from NW_027492203.1 coordinate 45,726, forward strand.
AGTATAACCGGATGACGGCCGGTACGGGTTTTTAAAACTTTGGGTTAGTCAACCATGTACGTTAGCTCCACTAACTTCAAAGAAAAATGAATAAAGATGAGTTGTCATGAGAGACGTACAGCTTGTGGGTGTTCCGTACTTATAGTTGACCTTTGATTTAAATATCAACGATTACGTATGCGATCAATCAACTTTCTTTAATAATTATATTTTTCTCTTATAGAAGTGATGCTAGCTACTTTAAAAACAATTAATAGATTGATACGACATTTATGAAATTTAGAAAGAAAAGTATGACGTAATTAAAAATGAGGTTTTTTAAAGACACCAAACAAAGTATGACAATTAAAAATGTGGTTTACTTTAGAAAGAAAAGTATGACATTTTTCGTAATTGGGCTCAACCGTTAACTAAAGATTGTTACGTCCGTTAGCTTCAAGGGCTGAAATGTCTTTATACCCCTATATAAATCACCGGCTCAATTAAGATCCCTCCCATTCGCATTTTGCAACCCTAACTGTCCTCTCTCGCCGTCGTCTTCCTCTTGCCGCCGTCTTCAATTAACCATAATGGCATGGTTAATAACCATTTCGCTAACACCCGACTTTTCTCAGGTATGAATTGGGTCTCAATTTTGAGTTATGAAATGTGAAATTGTAGATGCGATTACTTCAACTGCCAATCAAATTTGTGTTCGTGCTTGTTCCTTGTAGCTTCCATGTTGCTCGATTTTTCACGGAGCCACCTAAGCGTTGATATGGTTGTGTTGGTGTACACCGAGCCGAACATGATCTACACCATCAACTTCAATGCATGTGGACAAGATTTGTTGAGGTAGTTTGTCACACCCTCAAATTTCGACTAACAGAGTTTTACCGCTAGGCGTGTGACACACAAAGATCTAGCTCATTTGTTATACCAAACAACCAATTTTAAATATTCATAACATTATTTAAGTCTCATTCAAACACGAGAAAGCAAAAACCAAACCAAACAACTTAAAAGTGTTGTGGAAGCGTTAAAAGTAAACGGTTTAAAAAAACAATAAACCATGAGTTCAAACACGCATAACCTATCAGATATAAACAATGTGAAACAAAAGGTTCATTTGAGAAGTGTTACTCCTGACATATGCAATGCAACCAGCTCCTTAGATGTGCCCAGGCTGGAAACTAGACTAGACGAACTATAACCGAGAATCAAGAATCGATTACAACTCATCGTTTATTATCACGTTACAGACCATTTAATAAGCGAGTACAAATCTGTCAGGAACTCTTTTCATCCTAAACACATTCTAGAACATCTTTACATCATACCTAGGATTTCTAATCAATCAAAATCAACCGAGTATCATCATATACATGAATGAACATCAAGATTACATAGATATTTGACATCTAGGGATATCCAATCAAGTAAGAACGAAAGATAAGCAAGAACAGGGATTAAACGTTAATTAATTACATGTTTCGATTAATGAATGATAGCTACGATTGTCTAACACTTCTAAATCATAAGGAACACCCAAAAGCACCCCATGGTGTGTGTGTTTTTGTCTAGTGACGGCTGAAACAAGTTAAGGGGTTCTAGGGTTTCAAAATTGGTTTTAATCCCGACCAATCGTCCCCCGAGACGCGCAACAGCCGTGGCTTCGTGCTACGATCCACGTGGCGCGCTTTAATTTTTAACTAGCGTTATAATAACTAATTATAATATGGAAAGGCATGTAACACATAATCACTTATCGTGCAACAATTAAATCATACAAATTATTAATGTAACCAGTTCGAAATTAATCACTAACGCATACTGACATACTCATGTGTGTGACTCGTTATGCTCGTGTGAATGTTATGCATGACATGTAAGATAACGGAGTTTGGGTTAATTGATTTAATGTGAAAATTCGGGGTGTCACATAGTTGTTTAGGTTTGTTTGGTTAAATTAGTAGTTATAATCTATAATAAGTAGTAATCATGTGTTTTGATGAACTACGAATCAGGTATTTTGGTACAACTGTAATTACTAGGTTTTTGGTTATATTAGTATAACCACTAATATGTAATATATTCACTTATGTTAACTTAATCTACTTTGGATAACTTATGCTAAATTAATCTTTATGTATGAGTGTGTTTTAGGAACAATGGGTGCCTGTGTTTATGTCTTTATATGTTGGGCATGTAATATGTACACACATATATATATATATATAACTGTGTATACATGTATGTAATATGTATGTTGGAATAACTGTTGGGCATAACTGTCTGTTAGATATTTGTTTGTAGGGGCACAATTGTCTATTCGCTTGCGATTGTGTATATATGTATATAATATGTATGCTAGCATCTATGTGTATGCATTTGTATATGTTTGGCATGCATTTATAAGTGCAATGCCAATCGTTATATTTAAGGAATAAAGTTTGTGTGTGTGTTTATGTGTTAAATAATAAACTATTTGGGCATAATGATCTATATAATTAGTAGTATGAATAATTAGTTGCATTTGTTTACTTTGTATAATTAGATGCATATGTGTATTTTTATTTACACAGGGGCATAACAGTCTTTTAATGTATGTATGCATCTATATAAAAGTCTTTTTATGTATAATTAGATACATTTGTTGACTTTATAAAACAACAATAACAAAGTAATTAGTTAAAGAATCAAGTGCTTGCAATGTGTGTATGTTTATTTATGCCGGGGCATAACAATCTTTTTATGTATGTATATTTATGTATGTACATTGGAAAGTCAAACATTGGCTTATCTGTGTATGCATCTATATATATATATATATATATATATATATATATATATATATTTATGTGTAATATTTATGCATGCATAGATATATACATATATGCATCTATGTATGCATATGTGTGTGTATATATATATATGGGATCAGGATCATGAGAGAACTTTTTTGAAATTGAGAACTATGAGAACCATTTTGGACCACAAAAAATAAAAAAAATTATAAAATAAAAAAAACACAAAATTGAAAAATGTAAAAAAACCAAATTTCTTATTTTATCATCCCGGTTTCATAAAAAAAAACTCGGTTTAGCTAAATTATATACACATATGTATACTATATACATATATGTACCTTTACATGTTTTTTTATACAGATATGTATAATTTTAGATAAATGATATTGTACATATGTGTATATTACGTAACTAAAGATTAAATAAAATTATACATATGTGTATAATACGACGTTTTATTATTTATTTTTTTGTTTTTTTAATGAAACCGTAATGAAATATAAGAATTTTGGTTTTTTTACTTTTTAAAATTTTTTGTTATTTTATGAGTTTTTAAATATTTTTTTTAAATGTGTTTTTAGTGGTCCAAAATGGTTCTCAAAGTTCTCAATTTGAAAAGAGTTCTCTTAGGATCCTTACCCTATATCTATGTATGTATATAGATATATACATATATTCATCGGTATATGCATCTGTGTATATATGTATGTTTGTATCTGTGTATATTTTGTTTCTGTTGACATTGGAATGTTAAACTATGTGTAGTGTGTATTGAACGGATTTGAATGTATATAAATGTATGTGGGTACCTTGTGCTTCAATTGGTAAAGGTTGTGTAAAGTCAAACTTTGACTTAGGAGAGTTAAACTAGGTAAATCTTTGATTTCATGTCAATTTAGTTAATTTTATACAAAAAATTAGTTTAGATAGTCAAGATTATGATTACTTATGTTTAGTAGATTGTAATAAGTAGCTTACATTAAAGGTCAACTCTAAAAAGTCAACTTTCAGTTGGTAAACACAGTTGGAGGAAAAATAAGTTAATAGACAGAGGGTCCAAATTGTATGTATTTAAATTCACATGGTTAAAAATTGCAAGGGTAGGACAATTTTTTCTTAGAAAACCAAACATTAGGTTCACGAAAGGGTTCTAATTGCAAATAATGATGACCACAAGAACCATAACTGCAAAAATTCCACCACGAGATTGAAACTTGCATTTTAGGTACCACCACATGGACCAAAATTGTAATAAACTCTATTTATTAATTATTTTATCCAACATATATATAGTTGTATGGTGTCGTTACCTATAACATGTGCAAATGGTATCAAGTCTCGGTATCAAAGCGAGTATTTCGATATCGATACTGATACCAAGTTTTTAAAATAACCGGGATACGAAAATACAGGATCTATAACGATACCGGTATTTATCGAATTTTTGCCTATGATACTGATATTCAACTGAGCATTTTCGGTACTGGTAGAAAGTTTTTAAATAAATTTGTTGGTGCATTTTGTGACCGTCGCTATGCAATTCAGACCAGCGGAACGCCACAGGCGAAGTTAGCACAACTTCGCCTAAGGCGAAGTTAGAACAACTTCGCCAACGGCGAAGTTAGAACAACTTCGCCAACACAACTTCGCCATAGGCGAAGTTATGTACAACTTCGCCTACTGAAGCCCAGGCCCGTGAATGTTTGTCTATATATAGTTGTGTCTTGTTTAGTTTTAGTTAATCTAGAAATCAATGTGTGTTTGAGCAGCTTGTTTATTGAGAGAGAGTAAGAGACTAGAGTCGTGTGAGACGACCCGAGGTAGAGCTCACCTCGGGTCAGTCGTGTTTCTGTTTTGTTACGGTTTGTAACGTGTTTTATTATTATATATGAATCTGCAGATTTGTTTATCCCGTTCTAGTATTTGTTTGTGTATTTGATCGTGTACGTGTTTGTGTTATTCGTCTGTACACCATAAACGAGTCTAGGAGGATTCCGCACTCCTAGACCTCGTGCGGATCTCGTATCGATCGGCGACGCCCCGGGGGGACCTACAAGTGGTATCAGAGCCAGGCTCTTACGCTATGGTTCGAGATCTGCGTTTTGGTGTTTTTGGCACGTTTCTGTGCGTTTCTGGCCGAACAGTTCTTCAGGCGAAGTTATTGTTCATCAGGCGAAGTTGCCGTCACTGTTCGTAGGGTTTCAGCGAAGATATAAGGTCAGGCGAAGTTATGAACAGACGAAGTTGAATTTAGGCGAAGTTGACTTCTCGGCGAAGTTATGGACAGGCGAAGTTATAGCCAGGCGATGTTAACTTTCGGCGAAGTTAACGAGATTAAAAAAAAAAAAAAAAAGAGTATTTTGGAATTTTCCGTCTGTATGGCCAGGTGTACACGATTATAGTGAGACCGAAGATGTTGTTCCGTCAACGAGTGATCTTGTTATCTTTTGGTTTTACGTGTGAACAAATACGTGTCAACTCTGATTTGGAGTTGAGGTTGTGAATGGGTTATTGTTTGTAACTGGATATTGACACATATTCGGGTGTTTGTGGGAAAGGAAATTGTTGTTGTTCGTGGTGACCAACCGAAGAAAGTCAAATTGAACTGAAGGTTTTTCGTCATTACTGGATTGCGGTCAGAGCATATTATTTATGTTATCTTCAAGGCGTTCGAGAATTGGATCCTGAAACGTGATGCTTATTTATTAGAGTGAAGATTCTGGAACAAGTTGGATTTAACCGGGAATTAAAGTGTTTATGTTCCTGATCGTTATCCCTGGTGATTGAAGATGCTTCAGATTTTTTAATGGTCGTGTGTTAGATTCTGTCAGGGTGGTTTTGTGATGAAATTGATCACTTGATGTTGAGTAGTTGAAGATTAAACCTTATCGTATGCCGACGAGTTGGTGAAGTTGTGGAGGAAGCCCAACTTCATGTGTTGGTGAAGTCAGATGGACTCACGTGATTGGTTGAGATGATCTATTGGCACGGGGATGCATGCATTACAAAGACCTCAATCGTTATAGTCGGAGAAGCTTACACTGAAGGGGAGATCTGATATGGAAGACGCTGGGTGATTGGTAGATTTGTGAAGCTACAGGACAGTTTCTGATACGGCTGGTTGACTGCAAACAGAAGATCATCAGTTAAGAGGGAGTCTGTTGGTGCATGTTTTGTAACAGATGATCTTTCGTGTTTGTTAGAATTGAGAGCAACGGTCAAAGGGGAGACTGTTGGTGCATTTTGTGACCGTCGCTATGCAATTCAGACCAGCGGAACGCCATAGGCGAAGTTAGCACAACTTCGCCTAAGGCGAAGTTAGAACAACTTCGCCAACGGCGAAGTTGTAACAACTTCTGCCTTAGGCGAAGTTATCACAACTTCGCCATAGGCGAAGTTATGTACAACTTCGCCTACTGAAGCCCAGGCCCGTGAATGTTTGTCTATATATAGTTGTGTCTTGTTTAGTTTTAGTTAATCTAGAAATCAGTGTGTGTTTGAGCAGCTTGTTTATTGAGAGAGAGTAAGAGACTAGAGTCGTGTGAGACGACCCGAGGTAGAGCTCACCTCGGGTCAGTCGTGTTTCTGTTTTGTTACGGTTTGTAACGTGTTTTATTATTATATATGAATCTGCAGATTTGTTTATCCCATTCTAGTATTTGTTTGTGTATTTGATCGTGTACGTGTTTGTGTTATTCGTCTGTACACCATAAACGAGTCTAGGAGGATTCCGCACTCCTAGACCTCGTGCGGATCTTAAAAAGTTTTAACTTTGAAGACAAATGCATAGCATGCAAGAAGGGAAAACAACACAAGAAATCCCATCTCACCAAGAAGATTAACTCTATTGCCGGTACTCTAGAACTACTTCATATGGATCTCTTCGGTCCCGTGAATGTAAAAAGTCTAGGAGGTACCTCTTACTGCTTGGTGATCACTGATGACTACTCACGATATTCGTGGGTATATTTTCTGAAATCTAAAAGATGAGACGGCTCAAATGGTGAAGAATCTAATTACAAAAGTTGAGAACGTCATGAGTAAATCAGTTAAATACATCAGAAGTGACAATGGGACAGAGTTCAAGAACTTTGAAATGGAAATCTTCTGTCTTCAGAAAGGAATTGAACATCAATACAGCGCTCCGTATACTCCGCAACAGAATGGAGTGGCTGAAAGGAAGAACCGAACGTTAATTGAAGGAGCCAGAACTATGCTGGCAGACTCGAAGCTTCCTGTGATGTTCTGGGCTGAAGCAGTTGCTACAGCCTGCTATGTTCTGAATAGGGTGTTAACCGTTAAGAGACTTGGAAAAACTTGTTACGAGCTTATGCATGGAAGGAAGCCCAACTTGTGCGGTCTTGAACCATTTGGTTCTCCTTGTTCGATTTTGAAGACTAATTCGAAATTTGGTGAAGTAGCCGATGAAGGAATCTTAGTCGGTTATGTAGTTGGGACTCCCAACAGACGGGTCTTCAATACGTCGACTTGCAAGGTGGAGGTGGTTTGTAACACGGACATTACTAGTTACCAATCGCCAAAACCAAGCAATGGACCTGCTGAGCTTTTCGACTATGTTAAGCTTTTTAAGTCGTTTAACATACCTGATTTGGAAATTTCTGAAGAAGACGAAAGAGCTGTGACGAAGATGATACTTGATGAGGAAAAGAATCTATTGCAACGACAGCTTATTGAGAAAAGTCAACCTTCCACATCAAACACTTTTGATACCCCTGCTGCCTCAACTGAAGATGAATTTATTAATCCTTTTCACTCTCAGCCAGAAACAACCATGGATGAGATCTCTTCAAATTTGGAAGATAATTTGCATGTCGGTTCTGTTCCGACCACGAGAATACACAGAGATCACCCTTTGGAGAATATTCTAGGTGATGTGTCCACCGGTGTACAAACCAGGAAAAGCTTGAATGAGCACACCTGTGTTTATACAAGCATTAAGGAAACGGGTATACTGAACAAATGTTTGTACTCCTGCTTTATAAGCCAGATTGAACCAAAGAATTATCAAGTGGCTTTAAAGGACAGCTCGTGGGTCGAAGCCAAGCAAGAAGAGTTGGCTCAGTTCGAGAAAATGGAAGTTTGGACTTTGGTTGAAAAACCAAAGAATGTGCATGCTATAGGCACAAAATGGGTGTTCAAGTGTAAGAGAGATGATAAGGGGATTATCATTCGAAATAAGGCGAGGCTGGTTGTTAAAGGTTTTAATCAGCAAGAGGGTATTGATTACAATGAGGTGTTCGCTCCTGTCGCCCGGTTAGAAGCGATTAGATTATTTTTGGCATTTGCTTCTTTTAAAAAGATGAAGGTATTTCAGTTGGACGTGAAGAGCGCGTTCCTAAACGGGAAAGTTGATGAGGTTGTGTATGTTGAGCAACCTCCGGGTTTTCCGGACCCAGACTTTCCTGATCACGTATACAAGTTGAGCAAGGCTCTATATGGATTACATCAGGCACCTCGTGCCTGGTATTCAACGTTATCAGACTACTTGCTGGAAAACGGTTTTGAAAGAGGATTGATCGACAGTACGTTGTTTGTGAAGAGAGAAGGATGTGACTTCCTGCTGGTTCAAGTCTACGTGGATGATATCATATTTGCTGCATCAAGAGTATCCATGTGTCAGGATTTTGAGGCTGTCATGAAGAAACGATTCGAGATGAGTGCTATGGGTGAACTAACTTTCTTTCTAGGATTGCAGGTTGATCAGAAGAAGGACGGGATGTTCATTCATCAGACGAAGTACGTTCATGATGTGCTCAAGAGATTCAAGATGGAGGACAGTTCTCCATATGACACTCCAATCTGCGTCAATCACAAATTGGGCGCTGAATCAGATGGTGACGCAGATGTGGACCCAACTCTGTATCGGGCGATAATAGGTTCATTAATGTATTTAACTGCTTCTAGGCCTGATATAATGTTTGCTGTTTGTCTTTGTGCACGTTTTCAGGCAAATCCGAAAGAATCTCATTTGAAAGGTGCAAAGAGGATACTACGGTATCTCAAGGGCAAGCCGAAGCTAGGGTTGTGGTACCCAAAGGGAGGAGACGTTGAACTGGTGGCATATACAGATTCTGATTATGGAGGATGCAATCAGAGTCGGAAGTCGACAACAGGAGGCTGTCAGTTTCTTGGAGGAAGATTAGTTTCCTGGCAGTGCAAGAAACAGACATCAGTTGCAATTTCAACATGCGAAGCTGAATACATGGCAGCATCCAACTGCTGCTCTCAGGTTTTGTGGATTCAGCAACAATTACGCGACTATGGTCTGAATTTCTTACTCACTCCTATTTTAATTGACAACACTGCCGCCATCTCAGTAATTAACAATCCCGTGAAGCATAGTAAAACTAAGCATATTGACATTCGTCATCACTTCATACGGGATTGTGCTGAGAAGAAACTGATCAAGATCGAAAAGGTTGATATACTGGAAAATTTTGCTGATTTGTTTACCAAAGCATTTGATAAATCCAGATTTCAAAACCTAATTGAGCTGAACGGGATGATCAATCCCGAGTAACCATGTCTTTGTGTTAATTTAAAAAAAAAAAAAAAAAAAAAAACGTCACTATTGCTTAAAATTAGTCGGTTACCTCCGTTTGATGGACATATCCACGGATATGTTTTGGTCCTCGTTTCTACTTAGAAAATGAGGGTCGCCATTAACCAGATGACTGAAAGTGACCGGGGCAGTTATGATGTGTTTTCTTTCTGTCGCTGAAAATTAGTCGGTCATACATAGTTAGAAGGACACATACTTGTATGTGGTCGGTCCAGTTGATCCATTGGATCTTCAGGATTGCCGTTTACCTGAAGACTTTGACTTGATCGGGGTGACTGAAGTCAAAAGTTTTGTTATGGGAAATGAAATTACTTTTCAAGTCTATTACTTCGTATGAAGTAAATGTGCTATGTTTAACAGAAAATTGATCTAACCTTGGAAAATGATATATATACTGATTGTGTGTGCTTAACTAGTGAAGTTATTAAGCTTAAAAGGCTTTAGAACAGTCATTGTATGTCATGGTAATTTTTATGGTGCGTAAAAGTGTATGTGATACTAACTTAAACTACTCGATTTTACGTGGAATCTCCTTAAGAGTTTTGAATGTCGTCATACATATCTTTCCGAATGATAGGCAGAAAAGCGACTACCCAGTCATACACGAGCCCGTGAGTGTTCTGATTCCCGTGAAGAAAGCATTTCAAGACACTGCAGTGATCCAGATTCGGGACTTGCAGTGGTTTAGTACTCCGAAGTCTATAAGTATGTATAGTTAAAAAAAAAAAATGTATATTTTTCAGTACTTATGAGTCATTGTAACAATCAAGACTTCTCAATTCTGGAGTAAGAAGAGAACGGGAAGCAGACAACGAGTATCTACAAGTTAATCAGACACTATGGGTCGAAGTCAATTCGGGATGACTTGGGTATAGCCAAATACGCTTTGAGAATAGATAGAAGGCATCATTATCTCTGAGTTGTTGCCCACTTAAATTTTGAGTTTAACTGAACCTTAATCCGTATCACAGAAACGATGAAAACCATTTAAGTTATTTACATGCCTACAACCTGTTTCTCTATGTCATAATACAGCTAAACACGGATCCAAGTGATAGTCACGTAGTTAGTATGATTCCTGTTAGGATCTTTTCTAAAACGTAGTGGTCCCTGACTAGACTGAAATTTGATCCCTTATTTCGTTAAATTTTTATAAGTTTTTCTATTTTTGTAGTTGTATTATCTTATAACTGGTTACTTGGACATGATCATTTTTGGTTAACTCTTTTTGGAAGTTTCCAATGTTAATTGCAAAATTCTTCAAACTTTAAGGTGTAATTTTGGAAATTTCGGGCGAAGTTGTTGAATTAGGCGAACTTGTGCTTAACTTCGCCTAGGCGAAGTTAAGCGTAACTTCGGCTGACCAACACTGACCATATATAAGGATTTTAAAACTGGAACAGTATCATTATTTTCAACTTATTTCCGGCGAATTTACAAAAATTCCGGCGAACTAGAGTTATTTAAGTTTTCGATCTTTGATTCCAGTTTCTGTTATTCATTGACGGTATGTGGTGTCGATATCTTTCACAAACATACTCGTTCTTTATAGTTTTCACCCGGTTCGAGACCTCGGGTCGTCGGACCTTCTAAACCTAATTTTTCAACCTTGTAATACGTGTTCATGGACGAGCTTTTCGTCTTAAAACCATTATTATGTGTTGTTCTTCTCTCCTGGATCGTCGATTAGTGCGAAAACATCGGATCTATGGCCTTATGAATCTGAACAGTCGCCGTTTCAGATTCAGGCGAAGTTAGGGTCTAGGCAAAGTTATCCACAACTTCGCCTGAAGCTTAATTTCGCCTGAGGCGAAGTTATCTTTAACTTCGCCTTGAACTCAAATTCGCCTGGGGCGATGTTGTGATAAGGCGAAATTATCATCAACTTCGCCTATACCAATTCACTTAACAGTTTTTAGACGAACTTACAGATGAAGCGAAGTTGTTCCCAACTTCGCCTCACCTTTAAGTTCGCCTGTAAAGGTTTAATCACAACTTCGCTCGTGGTACAAAGCGAACTTGTGTGTTGCTTAACCGTTCTCTAACTTGTTTTGTTTTGTGCAGATATGGCTGCTGTTGGCGGTGCTGGTGGTGACGACGGTGATGATCAACGACAGTTCTTTCCGGCCCATAACCAGTACATCACGTTAGATCCAGACGCAAGAGGTGTGGAAGACTACAGGGAGATAATCACGTTTCTCCAGCGCTCAAGGATCTTTCATGCGATCACAAATACCCTGCCCATTTCACTGCCTAACATAGAAGACTTTTGGCAGACGGTATATTATGATTGCAGGCCTGAGCCCCCGGTGATGCGAGCAACCGTAAATGGTCATGCTATACAGTTTTCTTCTGAAGATATACGGTTGGCTTTGCAGTTTGGAGAAGAGACAAGGGATGACCCAACGGAGTTTGTAGCTCCTTTTCGTGATGGGGCGTATCTGAGGATGGGTTATTCGGGTCCGTTGGGGGATACACAGAGGAGGAAAGGTTTTTTACTGGATCAGTGGCGCTTCCTAATGCATGTATTGATTGTATGCATGTCTGGGAGGAAGGCAGGAACGGATGGGATGGGCGCGACAATGCAGTCAGCCATGATTGCCCTGACTTACAACCGACGATATTCATTTAGTCAGCTGATATTTTACGAGATTGATCGTCAGAGGAGGGCTGTGGCGCGCGAGCGATTTATTATGTATCCTCGGTTCTTACAGATGATCCTCAATCATGTCGCTCCGTCGCTACCGCAGAGACGCCCTATAAGATACGTCGAATGTGTGACGAAACGTATCTTCGCTCAGTGTCGGACCTCGAGCACACGTAGCAAGCCTGAGCTGCGTCCCAGGCATACTCCACTGTTCGGGTATCTTATCAACCCGGGGTATGTTCCTGCAGGAGGGGACGAGTTCAGAGACCCACAGCCACATCAGGCGGCGGCACCCCATGCTGTACCAGCTGCGCCTGTTGTATCTACGTTTGTTTCTGCTGCTGTGCCAGCTTCTGCATCTCCTGCTGTGCCTACTAATGAAGATGTCGATCTTGATGCTGCTTTTAGCGGCCATGGATTGTTTGATATGGATGTCTCAGGTTCTCAGGCCATGGATGTTACTAGAGCAGTTACTTCGGTAGCTGACTCCGATCTTGACGAAACATTTGCTGAAGCGAGACGACTGATGGTGTCTCGGGAGAGAACGACTGGAAAGAGGCCGAGAACTGTTGACGAGGATGATGAGGAAGTTGATGAAGAAGAAGAAGTTCAACTAGTGCTGAGGCGTTCAAGAAGAGAACGGACAGGTATGGGTTCAGGAGCTGGAGAATCTTCAAGGCTGGTACGTTTTGCTCCACCTGCCTTGTCTGGTATGTCTCTTATTCCTTCTACAGCACAGGTTACTGCCGTCGAGACGTCGGCCCCAGCAGTTGTGTCTCTACCACCCCAATCGCTTACTCCACCGGTGGTAGTTGCACGATTTGTTGAGTCGACCGTCACTACTACTGCAGGGTTACCAAGTGTACCACCTGCGGTCACTTCTGCTGCTGATGTCCCGCCAACTCCAACGCCTACTTCTGATTCCGAAAGGATTACATCGCTAGAGCGGATTGTTGCTGTACAGTCAAAGACCATTGAACGCCTAGTGGAATCCAATCGACTACAAGCAGCCCTCCTGGTTGAACACGGAAAAGTAATAGATGCATTCAAGGCATTCTTGGCATCTCAGGGGGAGAAGACTTGTAGGGGAGATGAGTTGAGGACAAAACGGAGAGAAGATCAAGACGATGATCCCAATGCACCGGAAGGTGCAGGTGGTGAGCTGCCAAGAACCTCTCAGGCTCTTGGGGCTTCCACACCTGAGGGGGAGTCTACAAGCGCAGCCGGTGACGACGTGGTAGATGTTGATGATGATGCTGATGTTGAAGATGTTATAGACGCGTTGAAAGAGCTGGATGAGGATGATGATGAGTTTATGATTGAAGAAGATGTGCTGCCGGTTGATGAGATCGAGAGGATCGGAGAGCAAATTATTGTTGAAAACGTGATAGAGGAAGGGGAGATTGTAGATGACTCCGTGGAACACGAGATTCCGGAGGTTGAGAGACCAGAGTTGGGTGATGAGAGCGTGGTGGAAGATACTGAATGGGAGGAACAACCGAATTGGAAGGAGGGTTGTGCTCACTGGTTCATAAAGACGAAGAAGCCGGCGATCCCTAAAATGTTCAAAACAAGTTACAATATTAAGGGATACGCAGAAGCAAAGAAAGGTATTATCTGCTGGATATATGATGAGCTGCTGCGGCTCTTCGTGATCAAAAGATACGATGGAATTCAGTACTTCAGGAGAACGTTGAGATCTTTAAACACACTGCCTGAATGTGAGGTAAAAGATTTAGCCAGATTGGGATTGATAAACCGAAGTGAAGACAACATGGCTAGAATCATCGGGAAGATCGTGTGGAAGGAGTGTATTAAGGAGAAGAAGTTTGAGCTGATGAGACCACAAAAGGGGAAACTTGTCGAAGACAAGGATAGAGATCTGAGAGCTGATGGAAAGCCTTGGATGATAATGAAGTATAAACCGATCCGGTGCCTTAAAGAAGTACCGATGAAGCTCATGCCCAAGGACGTGCTCAAAGATCTAAAATGGTGGTTCGTGGATTGTGAGACAGCGGAGGCGGTAATGGAAGATGAGGATGAACAAGAAGTGCTTAGGGTTTACGACCCGATGCATCTTGTTAATCTATCGCAGGCTGATCTGAAGGTGCTCAACGAGAAGAAGATCTTCTACATTTCTGCTTGGAAGGATCAAGCTAGGAAATATCAACGGGTGGTGTCGGTGTGTGTTAGAGAGGGAGCACACGCGTAGAGATGCAAGATTACAAGACTCAAGATTTGAAGATCAAGATATGAAGCTACTGCCAAGGGGGAGTCTGTTGGTACATGTGTGTCAGTAGTTCATAGTCTAACGTTTATAATCGAGTCTGTAATGTAATTATGTTTTTGATTATGTTTATGTTTTTGTAACAAGCGAAGTTGTCAACAAGTTCGCTCAGGCGAACTTGTTGAACAAGCGAAGTTAAAGACAACTTCGCCTGAGGCGAAGTTGTCGTGTCTATTTAAACTGTTCACTGTAACAGTTTAAGTGGTTGGTTAGGGGTTTCGTTTCAGCGGTTCAGTTCGAGTGTTACGTGTTTACAAGTCAGTCTGTAATAGTGACCTAGTGTCACGTGTTCGAGTTATCAATATAACGTGTTCGTTCATTGCTCGTGTGTTTGATTGATAAGTATTCTGCACTCGTATCTAACTACGCAGGGATTCCGCACCTGCGCAGATAGCGACATCCCGTGTACGATCCGTCCAGGAGCCTACAAAATTGGTATCAATATATATGTGTAACGGTATGACACCGAGCTCATCCCTAATTACATCAAACAAGTAAAAAATATGAGTATGCAACATTTTTGTGGTACTACTTTTAGAGATGATTGTGAAAAGAGAAATACAAGTATGTTATAGACAATAACAAAAAAAATAGAGTATATTGTAAAAGATTATAAATTACTCCACATATAATATATAAAAGGTTAAGATTATAATCCATATTAATAGACAAACTTTATTACAAATATAAGTTTTGTTGGTACACATGCTTATAATGACATGTGATGTGAGGTCGAAGACTTACTAAAAAATAATCCGGTTACAATTATTAGATAGTGATAAGCGGGTATCGAACACAAGGAGTTTGTGGAAAGTGCGTTACTGAGTAGCTATAAAATTTAACTATATTAAACTAAGTGCAGAAATAAATTCAATGATTTGGTTGATTCATTTGATTAACGAAAATAACTAAAACAATTAAACGAGTTTTAAACAATAAGAGAAAGAATGCTCTCTCCCGATTTCAGGTTTCCAATGTTGATAAAGTTAATGTTTACTTATGTGATGAACTACACAATTATCGTCCGTGAAAATGCGTTTGGATGTGATAAGAAAGGACTAAGTACTTGGATTACAAAAACGCAAGGTTGTCACTCAAAAATCAGTTTAGTATTGTTAACCCTAATTCTCTTCTACTAAATCTCGATTGCCTATGGCACCAAGAACGGATAGTCAAGAACACGAATTTACACCACACTAACAATTACAAACAAACACACAATCACCATAGCACAATAATCATATGATCAAAATACTATATCACCAATAACATAAACGATTAACAAATATCCAATTAGAAAGCCTTACAATTCGGGAGAGAACATAAAGAGTACTAGCCACACATTGTTTGATTAATCATCACCTCAATTAAGATAATCCAGTGAATCATAAACTCAAAACAAATGATTATAATCACCAAAGTGTTGATCTTGATCTCCAAAAATCGTCTTAGGGTTGTTTAGAATGAAGGATATTGAAAAGTCCAGCCAAAACCTCATAAAATAAAAAGAAAAATCGGCAGTTACGACTCCGGACCGTGGCCCACGGTTCACACCGTAGGTCACGGTAATTCCTGAAAATCCTAGACCGTGGCCTACGGTTCAACCGTGGGTCACGGTGAACTCCACGGCCACCGTACCAGCCACGGCACGGTGGCTTCTGTTTGAATCACCATTTTGGACCGTGGCTCACGGTCTGGACCGTGGGCCACGGTTGACTTCAGCCATACATCCTTGTTTTTCACGTTTTTGACTTCTTTCGCGTCTCCGGTTCCTTTGGTTTCTTCGTTTTACACCATAATAGCTCTGGAACCTCTTTTGTACCTACAAGTTACTGAACACACCGTAGTCATCTAATTCCACCAAATAAACCAATTCAAAACATGATTATTACGGCTTAAAATCAATTAAGGGTTGTCCCATGGACCACCCGTCACATTCCCACACTTAATCATTGCTTGCCCTCAAGCAACATCTCGACACAAACTTCCTATTCCATTCAACTTGTTTCCACCAATCTTACCACAATTCCAGTTCAGTTAAGGTCCCAAGTCATACCCTATTCCCTTATTTTTATCGGGTGCACTAGTTCACTTGATGTTCCATTTAAACCGAAGATTTCTAACCAAACCTAACATGCTTTCGGCTTTTACCTATACATAACACATTTACACATTATCATTTTTTATTGGTGATCATCCATACATTTCATATTTAATCAATTCTCCTCGCATATGCTTGTACAATCATCAAATCTCCACCTATGTAAATGCTTATTGACATGAATACAAATCAAGAGGTCTTTAAACGGGTTATAATGGGGCCAAGTGTAAGGGTATGGAAGGGAATATTGAAAGTAGTTCAAGCAATCCGATCCGACTTATTACAAACAATCTAAGAAAAATAAAATAAAATAAAATAACAACTATAAACATCACTAACTTCTCTTTTTCTTTTCTCTTCTTCTTTTTCAATATATAATACTTTGAACATTGCATACATAAACATTGCAATTCTAATACAAACTTTTTTTTTGATCAACTATAATACTTGAACATTACATACTAGCATGGTAAACATAATGCTTCACATCTCTAACTGATGAATACTAAAACAATTACATAGAAACCTATTAAGTCGGATCGTTTCGCAAAATAACACCGGGGTTGATTAAATGAAAGAATAGGCCCAATAAAGTTTTCTAAACGAAACCAACCCCCCGCCCCTCACATGACCATCCTCATATGTATAATGTATGAGGCCCCAACCCCCCAAAACCCACACTCTCGCTCATCCAGACGAGGCTTAACCTAAGTGCCTCTATCACTTTTGCACTCATGCCAAGCGAAGATCTCGAAATGCACTAATTGTACAAGTTCTATTGGAGAATATCAACCATCTCACCAAATAATACTTTCTCAATTCTCAAGTGTAAATGAACGTGTTATGCAAGTTATTACACCGAAAGCATGCTAACCTTGGTTAGAAAACTACATAATCTTTTTTTTTAAAAACAACTAGGCACATGTTATTTAGGGAATTGTGACTATGAAAAGGGACCAAAACTTTACCCCGCCATCTTACCACTTTCCGATTCTTTTAAACACATTTTTTTTAAAAATTTTATGTTTTTCTGATTTTTTTAATTTTTTTCTGATTTTTTATTTTTATATTTTTTTTTCTCGATTTTTTTTAACTTTTTCAAAACAAACAAAAACAAACGAAAATTTTCCTCATCCCCACACTTGGGATACATTGTCCCCAATGTACAGTTTTAAGAAAAATAAAACAAACCACTTGTTAAACACCACCTTCATTCCAACACATCCCTTAATACTTACTCATAAGTATTCCATCCTCCACCCATCCACCCAAAAATAACTGAAAACAAATATAAAAACAATTATATAGAATATACAAAACGGGGTTCACCTGGATTCACGCGGCTCGATCAGTTGTACGGCGGGTGGGCCGGCCCGAAGATAGATGTCATGAAATCTGAAAATTGGCCGAAATTAAACGCCCCATCGCCGCTGCTGCTTCCTTCTCCTTGTGGTGGTGGAGGTGCCATTGATTTCATTGGGCTGACCCACATTGAATGATGAAGTGGTGGTTCGAGATATCGTACCGAACCGTCAAACGGAGGAAGATTCGTGTAATCCACGATTTGCGGATCCGCTACAACCGGTTCACCTGCATGCCATTGATCATGCATCCTCCGATTACGATCATCCAAATACCTCATGTTCATCTCATGTTCACGCCCATACGCATTGGCACGGTTCCACATCTCCAACCTGTCGTGCCTCTCTTTTGCGGCCCGTTCAGCATAGGCCCCCATAAAAGTCTGATGATCGAATAGTGAACGCGACTGATCTGACCAATTTTCATACGTGGAGGGCCTATGCCTCTCCACCACCTCATTCATAGACCCCACATGGGCCCAATTATTCCCGTAAAAGTTATAACCATCCGAATAGTCCCAACCCCCGTGTTGGGAACTGCTGCCACCCCCCACATCCATGTAATCGGGCTCATCTAACTCTTCCACCTGCTCAATTTCATTATCATCATCCTCCACTTCAACATCATCCCTTGCTACTCTCCATCTCACCTTATCACACACAAGAAAATGGTGCCTATCAGTTTGTGTGTACTCACAACCCGGAAAATCTGACAACTTAAACTCTTTAAATACTTTGGTCATTTCTACCGACTCGTTAGTTATCACACCATGATTCTTTAACAATGCTGTGATCAGTCGACAATGCGGAATTAACTTCCTCTTATTGCTTTCTCGGCTGATCCAAATATTATGCATGACAAGATATCGGTAAGAAATAAGGGGCTTTCCACACATCAATGCATACAAAACAAGAATATCATTGTTTCTCACTACCGAAATGTCCCCCCGACGAGGCATCACGTTGTGCAAGCAAATAGACATCAATAACTTTGCCTCGATCTTCAAATCTTTTCTCAAAATCTGATCACTAAAACCTTCTCTTGCTTTAATCACCTTTGCTAACATGTCGTACCATTGAGGGTGCTTGTCGGGGCAATCAAATAAGTCTTTGGTAGAGGGGTATATGTATGAGTTGCTTTGCTTGGTGTCAAAAAGCGTGATTTGAATAAAAGAGTCAAATGACATCACCACCTCTTAACCTCCTACCGTCCCAATTAACTTCATATCGTGCCCCTTCTTGTAGGTGGGACATCTTAACGTGGACACCCATTCCTCAATCTCTCTATCATGCAACGTGTTAGTCTTGTTATCATAGCACTTTAACACCGATTCCCAACCCAAAGCTTCAAACTTGCCAACTATCCCAAAAACCTCAAAATCTGGATCGTTTACCTCCTTCTCACACATATATCCATCAAGTCGTTTGTTCAACGTAGCCATTTTATCAATAAACAGCTCCTCTTGCCATTCCGATGGGTACTTTGACAAACCTCCACATTTCCAAGTGGGTTTTACCGTTTGTACTTGCACATTTGCTTGCTCTTCCTGCATTCTTTGCCTCTTTAATTAGGTTGCTCGCCCACTTGAAGATGATGCCTTTGATTTACCCTTATCCGCAGTTCTACCCATCTACGCACAACAAACAAACCAAACAAACCAAGTTTAAGTTAACATAAACTTCCCCACACTTTCTTGTTACTATGGTTGTGGATAATCACTTGTTAATCAATTGACCAAAAATTTCAACATTTGCTTCAACAAATAAGTTCCAATTAATTAATATAACAAACATATGTTTGTAACAATTATCTACTATCCACAACCATACCATATAATCATACTCCTTACTCAAACAAGCAAGTGGGTACATAGAAACAATCATAACAAACTTAAAACTTCAATACAATGTACCATCAATAATGAAAAGAGATTCCATACCTTTGTGTTGTTGAATATGTAGATGAAGAAAGCTTCAAACTAAACCAAAAACCCCAAAAATTTTCGGAAATTTCGGACTCTATATGTCCAAAATAGACCAACAAAACAAAGGATTCTTTCAATTTCAATGGTATAATTGAAATCCTTGTGAAATTCTAGTCAAATTAGACCCAAAAATCGGTTTAATTGATGGAGATATGAGGAAGTTATGAAGGTTTGAACTTGGGAGTTAGGGTTTGTAAAGAGGGGTTTTGAGAAGAAGAAGATGAAAGTTGAAGTAAATAATAGTGTTAGGTGATTTGTGTGGTTAAGAATTGATGTAAAAAAATGATTTTTTATTGTTTATTAACACCAAAACCCGGCCCCCAAGTTCATTCCCGACCGGACCGTGGCTCACGGTTGGAACCGTGGGTCACGGTTGACTCATACCCTTCGATGGCTTCTGGTGGACCGTGGCCCATAGTTGGAACTTTGGGTCACGGTGGAGTGATGTTAATTTGGGCAGAAGACACCGTACCGTGGGAGTCTTTTTCACCGTGGAGCCGACCGTGGGTCACAACCACACCTTTTTGACCCACTTCAACCGTACCGTGGTCCACGGTTTACCTCTATAATAATTTTTTTTAGCAATAAAGAACCAAGAAAAAAACAAAATAATTAAAACTTATTTACCGTTATAATAAAAATAAAAATTACCCTACCCCCCATGAAAAAAACCGAGTTGTCCCCAACACGGTAAAGAAAAACATAAGGTCTTCCCCACACTTGATTTGGACAAACTCCAAAACGAGGAAGGTAATATTTAAAATCAATTTTAAATAAAAACTAAATTAACCTAAACTAAAATATACAACATACCTTTGCCTTTTTAATTCGTTTCCTCATCCGGTGAGCGTAACAAGAAACTCACCCGGTCCACATCGAGCATATTGATATCCTTTCCTTCCAAGTAAGGTTTAAGTCTTTGACCGTTCACCACTTGTTTCGTTTGCTCTTGGACATCTTCTATCTCCACATCACCAAATTGACCCACTTTTGTGATGACATATGGGCCCATCCACTTGCTCTTTAACTTACCCGGAAATAACTTTAACCTTGAGTTATACAACCACACCTTTTGACCCACTTCAAAAGTCCGTTTTCTCAACTTTGCATCATGGACTTTCTTTAGTTTGTCTTTGTACGCGGAAGCACATTCATACGCTTCATCCCGGATTTCCTCGATCTCATTTAATTTCAACTTTCTCAATTCACCCGCTTCCTTATAATCCGCGTTAACATTCTTGATCGCCCAAAACACCTTATGTGCCAACTCCATTGGTAAATGACACCCTTTCCCATAAACTAACCGATAAGGAGTTGTGCCAATAGGAGTTTTGTAGGCGGTCCGATACGCCCACAATGCATCATTCAACTTAGAAGACCAATCCTTCCTATCGACCTGCACCGTCTTTATTAATATTTCTTTGATTTGGCGATTGGACACTTCAACTTGTCCACTTGTTTGTGGATGATAAGGAGTGGCAATTCGGTGATTCACATTGTACCTCTTTAAAAGTTTCCCAAAGTTGAAATTCTTGAAATGTGACCCACCATCACTTATAATAACCCGCGGGATACCAAACCGAGCAAAGATGTTTGATTGGACGAATTTACAAACTACCGAATGATCATTTGTTCTTGTTGCTACCGCTTCTACCCACTTGGACACATAATCAACCGCAACCAAGATATATAAAAATCCATTCGAGTTTGGAAATGGGCCCATAAAGTCAATTCCCCATACATCAAAAATCTCTAACACCAAAATCGGTTGTAATGGCATTTCATCCCGTTTCGAGATACTACCCAACTTTTGACAATTCAAACAATGTCGGGCATACGCACTTGAATCTTTAAAAATGGTGGGCCAATAAAACCCACATTGGAGCACCCGGTAACCCATCTTTTGACCTCTAAAATGACCTCCACACGCCGATGCATGTGCATGAGTCAAAACTTCCCACACCTCGGAATCGGGAATACACCTTCTTATCATTTGGTCCGAACCAATCTTGAACAAATCCGGTTCATCCCAAATGTATTGCTTCACTTGGGCCATGAACCGTTGTCTTCTTTTCTTCACCCAATGACTTGGAATAGTCCCCGTTGCTAAATAATTCACAAAGTGTGCATACCACGGTGTAGTCGACAAGGCTAACAATTGTTCATCGGGAAACCGTTCGTTTATCTCCATTGGGTCATCAACACCCTCCAATGGGATTCGGGATAAGTGATCCGCCACGACATTTTCGCACCCCTTTTTATCCCGAACCTCTAAGTCAAACTCTTGCAAAAGCAATACCCATCGAATTAAACGCGCTTTTGCATCCTTCTTCTCCATCAAGTATCGAACCGCGCTATGGTCCGAATAAACGATCACCTTACTCCCCCAAATATACCAGCGAAACTTATCCAAAGCATACACCACCGCAAGCAATTCTTTTTCGGTGGTTGTATAATTAAGTTGCGCTTCGGATAAAGTTTTACTCGCATAATAAATTACCACCGGCTTTTTATCAACTCATTGACCCAATACCACGCCAATAGTAGTATCACTAGCATCACACATGATCTCGAACGGCTTTGACCAATCCGGTGGTTGTAGAATGGGAGCTTTCACCAACTGTTTCTTCAAAACATTAAATGCTTGCACACACTCATTAGTAAAATCAAAAGGAGCATCTTTTAATAATAAATTACATAAAGGTTTTGTGATAACACTAAAGCCTTTAATAAATCTTCGATAAAAACCCGCATGCCCCAAAAATGACCTTACCCCTTTTATGTTTTTAGGTGGAGGTAAAGATGATATTACCCGAACCTTTGCCTTATCCACTTCCATTCCCCTTTCCGAAATCACGTGACCTAACACGATACCCTCTTGCACCATGAAGTGACTTTTCTCCCAACTTAGAATTAAATTTGTCTCAACATACCTTTTAAAACCTTTTCTAATTCATTGAGACAATTTTCATAAGTTGGGCCAAAAATAGAAAAGTCATCCATAAATACCTCGAGTGATTCCCCGACCATATCCGAAAAAATACTCATCATACAACGTTGGAATGTGGCCGGGGCATTACACAATCCGAATGGCATTCGTCGAAAAGCAAAAGTGCCATATGGACAGGTGAAAGTGGTTTTTTGTTGGTCATCCGGGTGAATAGCAATTTGGTTATAACCCGAGTACCCATCCAAAAAACAGTAATACTTTTGACCCGATAATTTTTCAATAATTTGGTCAATAAAAGGTAATGGAAAATGGTCTTCAGATGTAGCGGCATTTAATTTGCGATAATCAATGCAAACTCGCCACCCGGTGACCGGTTGAGTGGCGATTTGTTCACCGCTTTCATCTTTTATTACCTGTATACCTGCTTTTTTCGGTACTACCTGTGTAGGACTTACCCATGCGCTATCCGAGATGGGATAGATGATTCCCTCATCCAACCACTTGATTACCTCTTTCTTCACAACTTCTCTCAAATTGGGATTCAACCTTTTTTGAGTCTCTCGGGTTGGTTTTGCCTCCTCGTCGGTGATGATTTTGTGCATAACTATAGATGGACTAACGCCTTTTAAATCGGCAATTGTCCAACCTATGGCCGCTTTGTTCGCCTTCAACACCTTCAACAATTCTTTTTCTTGGGCCTCTTCCCAATTAGATGCAATAATGACCGGTAATGTGTCATTATCCCCCAAAAACGCATACTTCAAGTGGCTTGGCAAATCCTTCAATTCTAACTTTGGTGGACTTTCCAATGACGGTTTTGTACCCGAATCAATCACAGCTGACAGACTTTCAATTTGACGAGTCCATGGTGGTCGTCCTTCTTTAACCGCCAACACGTCTTGATTTTTCTCTTCCATCCTCAATGCACAAAGATGTACCTGTTTAGAAAAATCACAAAACATGCTTCCAAAGCATTGTCCTCATAATCGTGCGGTTCATACGTGTCAACAATATTTGCCATGAAACACTCATCACCACCTTAGATCTGTTAGTGAACACATTTAATCTCATTTTCCGATTTCCAAAAGCCATATCAACTGTGCCCGATCGACAGTCAATAATAGCATGAGCGGTGTTTAAAAACGGTCGACCCAATATAACATTTTGTTGTTGGGTCGAATCAAACGATGAGTAATCTAAGACCAAAAAGTCAACCGGATAGTAAAATTCTTCATCTTTTACTATCACGTCCCGCACAATTCCTCGGGGGAGTTTATGAGACAAATCGGCTAACACAACTGTTGTCTCAACTCGTTTTAAAGGACCAAAATCATATTGGTCGTATAAACCCCCCGGAAGAATACTTACTCCGGCCCCAAGATCTAGTAACGCCTTAGACATTTGAAAATCGCCTACGTGAATGTTAATTAAAGGCGTTCCCGGATCTTGAAGCTTAGGAGGAAGATCTCCATTTAAAACAACACTCACCCGCTCAGTTAAATCCACTCGTAAAGGCACTTTTGTTGCCTCTTTTGAGTGCATAATTCTTTTAAAAACTTAGCATACGCTGGCACTTGTTTGACTGCCTCAAGTAACGGTAAATTCACTTTTACTTGCTTAAAAACTTCCCACATATCTTCTTTTTGAGGACCCCTTCTTGAAATAATATTTTTCTTACCCGGGTCAAGTAAAGCCGAAGGAAATGGAATCACTTTTAGTTCTACTTCCTTATTTTCATCGTTTACATTTGAAGTTTGACCCGGATTTTTTAATGGTATTTCAAAAGTGACATGTTTAGTGGGTTTATTTGTTACTATTTCATCATCACTTTCGTTACCTGTAATATCCTCAACTTCCCCATCAACCACACCCGGTGATAAATCTTTTTTATATTCTTTACCACTTCTTAAAACACTAACTTGATTAATAGGAACATTACGAGAAGAGTTATGAGAAGGACTTACCTTTGTGTCGCTTGGAAATTGACCTTTATTCTTCTTCAACTCGGACACTTCAGTTGCGAGTTGACCATTTGTGTAGTCAAAGATTGGATGGCCTTATCTCTTACTTCATCCTTTTGCATTCGCGTCTCATCAAGTTGATTTCTTCGTTGCATGTCTTGTTGCATCAACTTCAACATGTCCATAACCTCATTACCACTCGATGAACTTTGACCCGTTGACCCGCTTTGACCGCCACCCCCTTGACCTTGAAATCCTTGATTATTCCCGCCATGATAATTACCTTAGTTATTATATTGTTGGCGAGGGACATAATTGGTTTGATTTCCTTGAAAATTCGGGTTAGATTGAGTGGCCGGATTTCCATAACGTAAATTCGGGTGATTTCTTAACCCGGGGTGGTAGGTGGTGGAGTTCATGTTGTAATTTCTACCACCTCCCCCTTGGAGTGCATTCACCTCTTCTACCGGCGCTTGACCTACCGTACATACCTCCGTTGCATGACCCAATTCGTTACAATTTGTACAAACATTGATGACTTGATTAGTGGTTTGTACATTTCCTTCTTCCACGGCTTACACTTGCGGTCTACCAATCGCCGGTCTTGCTCTTCTACCGGTTTGAGCCTTTCTCTTTGAAGTAACTGCCATTTGTTCCAAATACGCCCAATCGTCTTGTTCATAATTGGTACCAAATGTACCATTAGTGATTGACCGCAAATCCCATTCATCCTCCATACTCAAACCCTCGTGAAACGCATTCAACAACTCTCATAAAGCAATACTGTGATGAGGACAATTCTTGATCATCATGTTAAATCTCTCAAATGCTTCATGAAACATTTCCCCCGATTGTTGTTGGAAGTTTCTCAAATTTCTTCTCGCATCATTGGTCTTTTGGGCCGTGTAAAATTCTTCTAAAAATCTTTGTTGCATTTCGGCCCAAATATAAACAGATGCGGAAGGCAAAGTGTTTGCCTTGTCTTCCAATGAAAACTGAAACAAAACCAACTTCACATCATCCGATGTAAAACCTTGACCCCCAGTTGTGTTGCAAATGGAGTCATATGCCTCCAAATGGAAGTAAGGTTTCTCCATTGTTAGACCTTTATACTTTGGAAGACTTTGAAGGGAATTGGTTCTTACTTCAAATATCCTCCCTTGATTATTGAGAGGGATAACCACCGGAGACGGATTATTAGTAATTATGGGTCGAAAATGGGCTTCAATCCCCCTTACCATCTCTCTTGCATGCCTTCTTGGTACCCCCATTGGTACTCTTGGTTGACCCATTTGCCTATAAACGGGCATTGGCTGCGCGAATTGTTGTTGAAACTGTGGTTGGGGCATTTGCAGTTGGAATTGTTGATCTTGAGGTTGCCCTTGCGGTTGAACAATCGGTGGCGGTTGAACTTGATTAACAACAACCGGTGGTTGTTGAACTGGTGGTTGAGCTTGTTGTATAACTGGCGGTTGTTGAATGGGTTGTTGGACAACAACCGGCGGTGGTTGTTGTTGATTAAGCTCTTGCACTTGTTGTGGTTGTTGTCATTGACCATAACCAAACGTTCCCGGATTTACCATTTTTCCTCCATCACCTCCCATGTAGTGACCTTCCACTTCATACCCCTCAAATTCACTATCAAACCCATATCCGTATCCGTCACCTTGTGATCTTGAATGTTGCATGAAAGGTTGGGGTTGATATTGGTAACTTGATTGGGATGGTTGAAAGGTTGGTGGTTGATATTGTTGAGATGACGATGCACCAAATGTAGGAAAAAGGTTGGTAATATGTGGCAATGTGGATGATGTTACATAGGTAAATTGGGCATTGATGGGTTCGGTTGTGGGTTGTGGTTGGAGTTCACTTGATGCTGTAGATATATTAGTAGTGATTGGTGGATTTGGTGGAGGTGTAGTCGGGATTGTTTGACCCGAAGTGGGAAGTGGTGAATCCATGTTGTTTGATGCGGTTGGAGAACCAAGAAGCTTATTCTCCCTAAGTAAGATTCGGTTTCTTCGAAGTGTTATGTCAATCTCGGGATCGATTACTAGCGGTGATGACCTGTTAGATCCTCTAGTATGCATACACCTGTAGGTACCTGCACACTAACACAACCAGCGTAAACCCAAAAATAACACAAAAACTACTAAAGCTAACACATGTTGCGCACTACTCCCCGGCAGCGGCGCCAAAATTTGACGTGAGGTCGAAGACTCACTAAAAAATAAACCGATTACAACTATTAGATAGTGATAAGCGGGTATCGAACACAGGGAGTTTGTGGAAAGTGCATTACTGAGTAGCTATAAAATTTAACTATATTAAACTAAGTGCAGAAAATAAATTCAATGATTTGGTTGATTGATTTGATTAACGAAAATAACTAAAACAATTAAACGAGTTTTAAACAATAAGAGAAAGAATGCTCTCTCCCGATTTCAGGTTTCCAATGTTGATAAAGTTAATGTTTACTTATCTGATGAACTACACAATTATCGTTCATGAAAATGCGTTTGGATGTGATAAAAAAAGGACTAAGTACTTGGATTACAAAAATGCAAGGTTGTCACTCAAAAATCAGTTTAGTATTGTTAACGCTAATTCTCTTCTACTAAATCTCGATTGCCTATGGCACCAAGAACGGATAGTCAAGAACACGAATTTACACCACACTAACAATTACAAACAAACACACAATCACCATAGCACAATAATCATATGATCAAAATACTATCTCACCAATAACATAAACGATTAACAAATATCCAACTAGAAAACCTTACAATTCGGGAGAGAACATAAAGAGTACTAGCCACACATTGTTTGATTAATCATCACCTCAATTAAGATAATCCAATGAATCATAAACTCAAAACAAATGATTATAATCACCAAAGTGTTGATCTTGATCTCCAAAAATCGTCTTAGGGTTGTTTAGAATGAAGGATATTGAAAAGTCCAGCCAAAACCTCATAAAATGAGAAGAAAAATCGGCAGTTACGACTCCGGACCGTGGCCCACGGTTCAACCGTGGGTCACTGTGAACTCCACGGCCACCGTACCAGCCACGGTACGGTGGCTTCTGTTTGAATCACCATTTTGGACCGTGGGCCACGGTGGACTTCAGCCATACATTCTTGTTTTTCACGTTTTTGACTTCTTTCGCGTCTCCGGTTCCTTAGGTTTCTTCGTTATACACCATAATAGCTCCGGAACCTCTTTTGTACCTACAAGTTACCGAACACACCGTAGTCATCTAATTCCACCAAATAAACCAATTCAAAACATGATTATTACGACTTTAAATCAATTAAGGGTTATCCCATGGACCACCCGTCAACATGAACATACCTTTTAGTACTACTTTTATCTTTACATCGTTGCTCATAATCGAAATTGAATCCTCAACTAGATGAAGATTATTAGCTTAAATTTCTTTGTTCTCTCATGTGGGTACTATGCTACCTGACATGTTGAAACATACAGTACATATTTTTGTAAACATTGTTATTTTTTTAACAACCAATAAACAGAGAATTGCTTAATTAGGTATTTCATACAAGGTGACCCAATAGCAAAAGGTCATCGTCAGCAGACCCTACCCAATAATACGAGCCTTTAAGCGCCTCCAAGTTATTCCAGTTCCAGGAATAAGGCCCATTAATGGTGGTACGCCCTCAAAATCGAACCGGAGATAACAAAGATCTCGATATTCCTTCATTGAGCCACCCATGTTCTCCCTTAAGTGTTGTCCGTGGAGATCGAGCCTAGGCCTTCATTGAATAACTCAAGCTTTCTATCATTACACCTTACAACTAGACTGAATGGTCTCTGCAGGTATATTTAAAAACAGAATATGGTGATGAGTTCATTATATTAAAGTTTAACTTAAATATCATTAAAAATATACGTCACCTATTTGAAAAGGATCTCACAACCATCTAGTTTTATTCACATATTAATGTAATCTCGGTCAACAGAATACTCAACGATTATGACTTAATCAAACAATGTGAATAGAGTTTTTGTAATTTAGAGTGTGGTTTAGAGTGTTGTGAGTAAAGAAGAGAGAAAATGTAGTATTTTTCTGTATATTTAAAAAGTTCTAGTAACATCTTATAAATTTTTTGAAAGTGGTCGTGAGTCAAAAAAAGAGAAACTATAATTATAAAGGTATAAAAATATTATTTATTTAAACATGAAAGAAAAAATATAATAATTTTAGTGTAATTATAAATATAGTGGTGGTGAAATGAAGGAGAATGCTCTAAGTTAAAGTGAATGAAAAACCCTCAAATATATGAGCCTAGCTGTTAAGGGATATTAACAAACTATTTGACAGAAAACACCCCTTAAACTCTTACACCTTAAAACCTTCATAGTATTTGTTACCATCATGATTGGGTAACAAATTTTGATTCATGCTTTAATTTTGTTTGGGTCTGTATTCTGAAAATTTCTATTCACGCTTTCTTGATTATCGAGTTATCAAACAGTTTTCTATTAACTGGAGGCCAGTTATGTTAAACGTTGGTTTGATAAGTTATCAAACATTTTTCTATTAACTGGAACCAATTCTATTAAACGTTGATTGTTCATCACTTCATAAAATATGATTCATATTGATGGTTTAAACAGACATACAAAGTCAACCCCACATGCTCATGTAACATGTGTTGCCTCCAATATTTATCAAGAAATTATTAACACTTTGATTGTTATGTTTTTTTTTTCTTGGTTCAATATGATTCAAACTTTTGTCCCGTTTTAACCAACTCCTAGCTTGGCCTTGATTGACAAAAGTCCTGAATCCACCAGTGTCATTAGCCATCAATCTTAGTAATCACGCTAACTCATCAACCTAATGTTGACTAACTATGACCAAGCAACCTTTGACTTTAATAATAGTTGACAATCGTAGGCATATTAAATTTATATTTTAATATTTAACAATCTCCACCTCTCTTTGAGACATATAGCATAAAAATTAAGGGGCCTTTGAAATTCAAACTTCAGCAATTTGTGTTTAATTTTAAAATACATAAATTTTACCAAGTTGATTATTATCTCAATAATGCAAGTATACAACAATGGGCGTATGCATACCATTGACTTTGATTGGTGCATGTCGATGTGAGATGTTTCTATTTTGGTTTTGTAAAAATTATATTGCTTCAATATTAATGCATAAAAACACAACGTTGAGTTATCTTACACAGTTTTTTAAAATTAGGTAGAGTTAGCGCTGTCGAATCAAACGCAGACTTGCTCATACTTGATTTGGTTTGAAAGCGAGCTGAACCGAGAAAATTGAATGTTAAGAAACGAGCGATATTTTAATGCTTGAACTTGGTTTGGTTTGAAACCGAGCGTCTTGGTTTGGCTTGATTTTGCTTGGTTTTGTACTAAGTTTTTAACTAAGTTTTTAACTTTAAATTTCTAAAAGTAAAAAATATCATTAATTCAAGGCTTTCAACTCCAAAATGTATAGACTTACAACCCTAAAATGTTTAAGACTGAAAATTAACAGGAAAAACGTATAAAAACGAACAACTAGAGTTTAAAATTGAACTTTAAAGTCAACACAAAGGAGAGAAATTTCACACACTTTTAAAAACTACTTTATAATTATATATATATATATATATATATAAAATAATTCAAGCAAAAACAAACCGAACGAGGTTTTCTTGTGCTTGGTTTGTTTTCAACCGGATCGCGCCAAATGGCGCATTTCCAAACCGAGACGAAATCGAACGAGCATTTTTCGCAGCTATTTTCGTGTAGACGACGAACGAGCGGCGAACAACTTGGAGAACCTTAGGTAGAGTACAAAGACACAAAGAATCACAAAATATAACACACTATCGAACAAAATATAACACAATGTTGAGTAATATAACTCAA